>NC_137604.1:0-182500 GCF_963280865.1 Gymnoscopelus braueri | reverse complement strand
AAGAACCATTAACCACTTTAACCCTTCATCAACCGGTGTCTCCCAGGGCTCTGTACTTGATCTGCTCAGTTTTCCCTCTACACCAAATCTCTGTCGAAAATACCAGTGGTGGAAAAAGTACAAAAATGTTTTACTTAAGTAAAAATATTAATAATGCAATATAAAAATACTCTGTTATAAGTAAAAGTCCGGAATTCGAAATGTACTTGAGTAAAATTACAAAAGTATTGGTATCAAAATGTACTTAAAGTACCAAAAGTAAAAGTACTCATTATGCAGAATGTCCCATTTCACAAGTTTTCAAATGTATAAATTGTATACTTTTTAAATGCTTTTTTTTGTACATAGTGGTATTTTTTCTGTATTATCTGTATTTTCATGTTGATTTTTGAACTGTTTGGTTGCTACTATATATGTCTATGAAATTAACTCAAGGACCCCAACGGAAACAAGTCCGCAAGGACTTTTTTGGCCGGACCTTTTAGACAAAAGCATTATTAATGTAACTGTGTTGTTTTACATTCTTTTGCCTAATACAAATTTCAATCAATCAATCAATCAATCAATACAAAACTTTTGAAAACAGCAGATCTATAAGCTCACAATGTGTCGCATCACGACACATTGTGAGCTTGTAGATCTGCTATTTTTTATATGGGCTGAAGTGGTTAATGTATGTTTTGTAATAATAAAAATCTACAAAGTAACTAGTATTAAACTAAAGTTTTTAAATAATTGTAGTAAAAGTATAATATTTGCCTCTGAGATGTAGTGGAGTAGAAGTAAAAGTACTGAAAACTGGAAATACTCCAGTAAAATAAAAATACCTTTAAATTGTACTTGAGAACAGTACTTGAGTAAATGTACTTAGTTAATTTATACCACTGAAAACAGCAGATCTACTAGCTCACAGCCGTGTCGCAACGCAATGTGTGAGCTTGTAGATCTGCTATTTTTGATGAATCCTCACGTATTAAGACATGTCAACATTGGGATGCAGGGGTTTAAGTGGTTAATGGTTCAAAGAAGGTTCTTTGAGGAATTATTTGTGGTTGTGAGCTTGTAGATCTGATATATTCAGGGAACATACTTGGTGTTAAGTGTTTAACAAAAAATAAAAAAATGTTTTATGAATTAAAATCAGTTCCAGATGACAGCTTTAATTAACCACTTGAACCCTAGTGACCTATTCTGTAATAATAATACTAAAATAGCAGATCTTCAAGCTCACAGCATGTTGCAATGCAACACATTGTGAGCTTGTAGAACGGCTATTTTCGGCAAACAGATTTGGTGTAGAGGGAAAAGGAGCCCTGAGGGACCCGGTCAGACAGACAGAGTATAGTAATCAAAAACAGAAGTAAAAGTACCAATATTAACTAATGAAAATACTATGAAGTTATTTCATAAGATCTGATTTATTGTCTAAATTAATAAATAATTAAAGAGGCCTCAATGCCCTCCATACCCTCCATACCCTCTTACCTGACTAACTACCTCCCAAAGTGAGTGACACCCAAACCCTAACAGTAGAGGAAGCGACAACGATCTGGTAAAACCCACTTATAGAACATAATCATTCTACTACTCTGACACACTTATAGAACATTATCATTCTACTACTCTGACACCCACTTATAGAACATAATCATTCTACTACTCTGACACACTTATAGAACATAATCATTCTACTACTCTGACACACTTATAGAACATTATCATTCTACTACTCTGACACCCACTTATAGAACATTATCATTCTACTACTCTGACACCCACTTATAGAACATTATCATTCTACTACTCTGACACACTTATAGAACATTATCATTCTACTACTCTGACACCAACCCACTTATAGAACATTATCATTCTACTACTCTGACACCCACTTATAGAACATTATCATTCTACTACTCTGACACCAACCCACTTATAGAACATTATCATTCTACTACTCTGACACCAACCCACTTATAGAACATAATCATTCTACTACTCTGACACCCACTTATAGAACATTATCATTCTACTACTCTGACACCCACTTATAGAACATTATCATTCTACTACTCTGACACCCACTTATAGAACATTATCATTCTACTACTCTGACACCCACTTATAGAACATTATCATTCTACTACTCTGACACACTTATAGAACATTATCATTCTACTACTCTGACACCCACTTATAGAACATTATCATTCTACTACTCTGACACCCACTTATAGAACATAATCATTCTACTACTCTGACACACTTATAGAACATTATCATTCTACTACTCTGACACCCACTTATAGAACATAATCATTCTACTACTCTGACACACTTATAGAACATTATCATTCTACTACTCTGACACCCACTTATAGAACATTATCATTCTACTACTCTGACACACTTATAGAACATTATCATTCTACTACTCTGACACCAACCCACTTATAGAACATTATCATTCTACTACTCTGACACCAACCCACTTATAGAACATTATCATTCTACTACTCTGACACACTTATAGAACATTATCATTCTACTACTCTGACACCCACTTATAGAACATAATCATTCTACTACTCTGACACCCACTTATAGAACATAATCATTCTACTACTCTGACACCCACTTATAGAACATTATCATTCTACTACTCTGACACCCACTTATAGAACATTATCATTCTACTACTCTGACACCCACTTATAGAACATTATCATTCTACTACTCTGACACCCACTTATAGAACATTATCATTCTACTACTCTGACACACTTATAGAACATTATCATTCTACTACTCTGACACCAAAGAGTGGAATGCTCTAAAACCATCTCTTCAAAAAAATGATCAGTTAAATATTTTTTTAATACAACCAATCTACAAGCTTACAATGTGTCACAACGTGAGACATCATGAGCTTGTATATCTACTATTTTAGCATTTTGTTTAAAGTTTAGGCAATCTACGAGCCAATCTACCAACTCAGAATGCGTCACAATGTCAGGCGTTGTGAGCTTGCAGATCAGCTTTTTTTTTTTTTAAATAGCCCAACTACAAGCTTACAACCTCACCAACCCGATCTCCAAGAATGTAGTATACATTACATGGAGTGGTCATTCAGTGCATAGACAACTGGAAAACCTGAAAATCCGTGCATAGCCGCCTCGCATCTCCCCCATTGTGACTAAACCATTTCGGAGGCGCGCAGTTTCAAGGGAGCTGGAGCCTCGTTGCGACGTTCCCTTGAACCAGGGGTCTGCAACCTGCGGCCTTGGAGCCACATGTGGCTCTTTAGCCCTTCCCTTGTGGCTCCCTGTAGCTATAGAAAACATTATATGGAAATTAACAATGTTTTTTTTTCACATTTGAAATTGTATTTATCGTTGCTGTAATATGAGACATAGATTTGTACGTGCTCCAATGCTGTAAAGATGTGTAGAATAAATAAATATAAAAGTATAAATAAAAGTTTCAACATTTCTGTCAAATTTGCGTCAAAGCCTGCAACACATTTATTGGCGCGGCACCGTATTAGTGGGCTAAAATAGGTTTTGCGGCTCCAGACAGATTTCAGCGCCGTTTGAGTTATGTACCGATAGGCACAGAATCGTACATTTTGTTGTGGGGACTGCTCTGCTTCCGGGTTTTTCCGGGTTGCAACTGGTTACGCCCACCGTGGGACTCGCCGTACATAGGCCTATGCACAGATTTTCAGGGTTTCTAGGCTACTATGCAATGTATACTAAATTCTTGGAGATCAGGCTGACCTCACACATTTTGACAAGTTGTGAACTTGTAGATTGGCTATTTTTAAATTAACGGATATATTGCGCTGATCAAAGCAACGGTAACGCGTTTCGGCACGTCAGCCGTCCTCAACGTTTCAAACTCCGGACTAGTTTGAAAACGCTGAGGAAGGCCGACGTGCCAAAACACGTCCGTTTCTCTAGATAGACTGTCTGCTGCGGCTGTTCATCTTTAAAGCAATACAAGGCAGGTCCACAAATAACGATTTTTAGCAACCCGGGCGACTACCGGGTGGCTTACTAGATTCCTCCTACGTAACAATTTTACCCTCAGGAGGAGAACAACTGTTGCTCAGAAAGAAGCTCCCATTTGAGAATATTGTAAACTTCATCATCTTCTCCGGTCGCCAGATAGAGAGCAAGAAGATCAACGCGCCCGCAGATGCACTGGCATGCACATGGGTGCCCGTGAGACTGCGTGCCCCGCCTGCTACATCAAATGAAGCGGTGTGACTGTGAAAGCATAGTGTGTCACTTCAATACAACAGACAACAAACGGAGTTAAGTATCATTCATAGTCGGACGTAAGGATACGTAACGAGCGCCGGCGCTCCTTACGTTGTCGTTTTTGTCTCCCCCTCCGTCACTTACGGCTCCAGGATTTCCTTCCGTGCAGTCGACATTCACCGTCAGGCCGACGTGCACGTTGACTGTCACATGTATGTGCTGCCCTGTTTATTGATTTATCCAAGGCTTTTGACACTGTTGATCTCCCGATACTGTTAAAGATTCTTTCCAATATAGGCATGGGCCCAAATGTGATTAGCTGGTTCACCAGCTATTTGATCGGCCACACACAATGTGTGAAATTGGGTGACATAGTGTCCGATCAAGTAGTCATGGAGAAGGGAGTCCCCCAGGGTTCTATATTAGGTCCTTTACTTTTTCTTTTATATGTGAATAACATCTGCAGTCAGTCAAAGTACTCTAGGTACCATGTGTACGCGGATGACACGGTTCTCTACTCCTGCGCGCCCACGCTAGACATGGCTGTAACAAATTTGTCTTTTGATTTCATTTCATTGCAGCAGGAATTGAAAAAAAGCAAATTGATGTTAAATGGTAACAAAACTAAGGCAATGATGTTCACTCCACGAGTTTGTCCAACCCTCTTAAGCATTCCCACTTTAGATGGCACTCCAATTGAGTGGGTCGATCGCTATAAATACCTTGGGTTCTGGTTGGAAAAACATCTACATTTTAAATTCCATATTGATGCCTTGAGTAAGAAGCTGAAATTACTCTAAGTTTTTTCTACAGACTGAAGGCTTGTTTTGCCTGCACTGCTCACAAAAAAAATTGGTCACTGGTCTGTTTTTGTCTTTATAAAACCGGCTGTGTTTTTTTTTTTTTTTTTCGCACACGCCTGCACAGTATTCAGTAAATACCGCCGTACCGGCGGTAAGCGGGGATTAAATACCACGGAAAATACAAATCCATACTGCCCCAGCTCTAGTCAGTAGACGGTAGTGTTGATCTGATGCATGCAGCATGTTGCCATGGTGATGTACCCGGTAAGAAGTGAACGACTAACTTGTAACGCTGAAACAGGGCTTCACCTGAAGTTACCTTATTAACCCCTAAATCCAACTTGCAACATGCAACATTGTCCAATGGAAGACAAGAACATGACGATGAGTTTCTTGATGTCCAATAAACAAGTGCCCGTTTCAACTATGTGACATTTGTTACCAATGTTTGGTGTGCTTGACAAAGTACAATGTGAAAGCAAACCAAACCAAATGAAAAATGCAACAATGTTGCAACTACACCCCTGAATCACACAGAGTCTACCAAGCTATACAGTAGGTTTGAATCTGCCCTAAAAAACTATGTATAAAATGTCAATATTGACAGATACTCACATCCTTTAATGAGATGAGGATTGAACCGATCTTCTCCACCATGTGTCACTCTGTAGGAAGTAGAACAACAACAATGCATCAATGTCTGTCTAACACAACGTGTCCACTACCTGACACTACAGTGTTTCTCCTTTCTTGTAGATCTGCTATTTTCAAATGGCCGAAATGTATGGGCTGAAGTGGTTGTTTTGTAATAATAATCAAAATCTACAAAGTAACTAGTAACTTTCAAATAAATGTAGTGGAGTAAAAGTAGGCTACAATATTCAGATACGAGACGTAGTGGAGTAGAAGTAAAAGTATTGGCGTGTCTTCTCCTCCGCGTCATCAGCGCCCATACCCTAGGTGGGGTTGGCGAAAGGGCCTACTCTGTGTGGAGTTTGCATGTTCTCCCCGTGTCTCCTAGGGTAGTTAATACCCTCACAAAAACATGTAGTAATCCTGGTCGCTATACCGCCTCCCCCATGACAGCCGGGGCGCCTGATGGAGGGGAAGGGAACTGGTTGGAATAACGTGTTCCTTCCACGCGCTACGTCCAACCAGGGAAACTCCCCCCTGTCAGGTGATAAGAAGGTCAGTTGGCTCTCATGCCTGAAGGAAGCATGAGCTCGGCCCTGGCCTCCCTACTGTGGGGGACTGGTGTAGTGCTGGTGTAGCGCCCAGGATCACTTAGGAAATTGGCACCGGGTGAAAAATATGGGTTACAAAAATCGCGGGATAAAAAAATTAAGTAAAAAAAAAAAAAAAAGTAAAAGTATTGGAAATTAGATATACTCAAGTAATGTGCAAATACCTCAAAATTTTACTTAAGTAAATGTACTTAGTTACTTTCCACCACTGTTCCAGAGAGCGGGGCTCGAGTCCCAAAGCGAGTGTGGTTCATTCAACCAAAATCTGTCACTTGCGTTTCAAATTGTTTTCTGTGATCGGCTGGTGATATAACTTAACTGACACAAGGTATTTATAAATATACTTCTGTGGATTACGGAGAAATTTGAATTAAATCTTGATTCGGGACGTGTGCTGTGCACTTCTTTGTGTCAGTCCATGCGATTAAGCATTTAAATCTGACATTATTCACCACCGACAGTGGCTGGTCATCCAGCACTATAAACTGGGAAATGTGCTCTGTTATTTCTTTTGCCTTCTTGCTCTCTCTTGGGAGTTTTTCACTCTTTTTGGAGTGCTTTGATCGGTCATTTTCGCTGCAGTCTGATCCGATAAAAAATGTTGGGTTGATATGGAGCCGATATCCGATCTGTTAATCGGATTGCAGCAATCTCTAGTCTTCATAAGACATGAAGTGTGTGCGGCCACCTTTATGTCTCTTGAAGACTAGTTTATAGTTGATTCTTCTGCCGTGGCCGGCACCACTACAAGGACTTTGGTGTGCGCAGCATTTCTGTGCATAGTGGTTGATTAATGTAACGCCCAAACCACTCCTGTGAATAATTTAGCGTGTAGCGCATGCGTTTAGGGGCAGCGTTGGGTGTTGCACATGACAGAAAATTATAGAATAGCGATGGGTGATGTCCCCACCCACAAATAGCGGGTTGCGGGTTCTCCAAGAAAGTAGGGCCCCATGTCTACTCACGTGAAATCCTTCAGCCCAGAGAGAGAGAGCAGCTTCTTCATTCCCGACTCAACCATGTTTAGACTCACGTCCAATTCTCTCAGATGGATGGAGGGATTAGAAGTTAGAGCTGAGGCCAGAACTTCACAGCATCTCTCTGACAACGCGCAGTTCTTCAGTCTGAGAGAGAGAGAGAGAGAGAGAGAGAGAGAGAGAGAGAGAGAGAGAGAGAGAGAGAGAGAGAGAGAGAGAGAGAGAGAGAGAGAGAGAGAGAGAGAGAGAGAGAGAGAGAGAGAGAGAGAGAGAGAGAGAGAGAGAGAGAGAGAGAGAGAGAGAGAGAGAGAGAGAGAGAGAGAGATTAAAAACAAATACAATACATATTCCTGGATAGAGAACGTGCTTGCAGCAATCTTTTAAAGGAGCTGGTCTTCGACTGTCAAGGGTTTGGACTAGTGACCCAAGTTGGAAAATAATAATGTAAATAATGTTTAGTCCAGGGGTGTCAGGCTCATTTTGGGTTGAGGGCCACATTGGTCGAACTGGCTTGAGGTGGGCAGCCACCACGGGCACACACATACCACCTGTTATTTTATTGTGTGTGTGTGTCTATACACACACACACACACACACACACACACACACACACACACACACACACACACACACACACACACACACACACACACACACACATATAAATAGGTACTTTAATATGGACTATTTTTAAAAGTATTTCACAGGCCGCCATGGACCTTTCCGCGGGCCGCCAAATGCCTGTGGGCCGCCAACTTGACACCACTGGTTTAGTCAGTCAATAAATAACACCTTAATGTCTAACACTTCACCTTCTGTTTAGCATCAAGCACTTAATATAGTCATTTTGGATTCAATAACACTGCCTATCCAAACATGCATAGTGTGAACACACAAGGCTATCAGTTGAGTTGTGCATTTTATAGTGAGTGGTACTTTTACACAGTATACTCAGTAAACTGTTATTGTATTAATTGGTACTCTTAAACTCCCTCAGTAAATTTCTATTGTATTTTACTTCAAAACATTTCTTGTTAATGGTTAAGAGATGCAGCTTCAGAACACACAAGACCTCCAGAGTCAATATCAGAGATATTGTTGGGTAGAATTATGTTTAAGTCAATAAAAATTTGATGAACAAACACAGTATGGAATCATTTCCTAACATCCTCCCACCCATCGACCCATCCTTTCTTTTCTGAGGTGAGATACTCCCTTTAGTGTCCATTAAAATAAACTGCTTTAAGATGAATAACTATGGTTCATTACATGATACTGTGGAGTCTCGCTCCAGTCCCAGCGGTCAGGTGAGTTTTGATACAGTTGGAGCCAGAGTGAGGAGCCTAGAGTCCAGCACCTCAGACAGCCCTGTTGCCTAGGGCAACTGGTTGAGGGGCGGTACATGCCACTCTGCATCCTCAATCAGTTGGAAGTGATGACACCTGCGTGCGGGGCAATCAGAAGGCAGCTGGGCTGAGTTTACTTAAAGTGCTCACTCTGGCTCACTCACTGCTGACTCCCTGGGGGAAACACCGTCCGGCGGTAAGTGATACACTCACTCACATTTCTCACTGTTAATGTTGTGTTAGTGTACAAAGCTCATGTTGTGTTTCTTTTATTCGTAGGCAACGTAGGAGCGTTCATGAAGCCTGCACTGTTTCACCTTAAAACCTGCCAACCCCTGACGTGGGAAGAACCTAAGTTTGTTTCTGCATGATATGCATGCACCCCCCTCCCTGAACATTGCTAATATTTCCTTTAATAAATTGAGCTTTACGCCTGAACTGCTTCTGTCTTCTGTGCTGGGTTGGGGTCAGACTCCACAATACATTTAGTTGAACTTAAAACAAAAATCATTCTAATGAAATCCCTAATTGAATGAGTCACAATCTGCAACACTCTCACTGAGCACATGCACGCACACACACGCGCGCACACACACACCAGGGCCGGACTGGGACCAAAATTTTGCCCTGGCATTTTGGTCCGAACCGGCCCACCACCCCCTGGGCTGTTTTGTCAAGGGAGGGGGGGGGGGGGGGGGGGCTCCGTTTTGTCAACGGGGGGGGGGGGGGGGGCGTCAGCCCAGCAACCCTATGTAAAGTGTAACCCAGGTAACTAACCAAGGTAACCAGGTAACCATGGTAACCAGACAATCAGCCTGTCAATCATTCAATCAGTCAAATCAGTATAAATGTCTGGTTACCTGGTGTCATTTCCTGCCACTCCCTCCACTGTTTGTTTGCAGCATGGTGTGCCTGCTGCTGCTGTACTGTTTACTCTTATGCTCCTATGCTTCATACTCAACGGTGAGTTAAAGTACATTGGTTCAGTGTCAATGGTTTGGTTGCTTGGTCATGGTACAATGTTGTGTGGTAAAATGTTGTCTGCCATTTGAACTGCTTCTGCCTTGGGTTAGTGGAGCTAGCAGTTACAAAAATGGCAGATCAACAAGGCTGAATTTGCCTTGAGAATATTTTGAGTTTAATTTTGTGTGTTATGACTTCATGTTTTGAAGTATATTTTGTATTTTATTTTCCATGAATTTATTATTTAATGAAAATCATGATAAGTATTATTTAATGAAAATCATGAAATAATGACACTAATTTATTATTTAATGAAAGTCATGAAATAATAATTTGTTGAAACTTGACCCTGTTGTACAACGATAGATTATTGATTGCTTTATTTCACCTGGCCTTTTAGGTCAGGTTTTTTTTATTCGGCTGGAGATCCGATCCAATGTTGATGGCGAGCCTCCCAAACTGACCCAACTGGACCTGGATTCTGGAGCCTAATTCCCCACCTCCACTCTGTGTGGTAGGAACAAAGGAAAGGTTCCATGCCCCTTGTATTCTCTCCCCAAAGGAGAAACCCCCCCCCCTGAAAGATCCACTGACACTTCAGACTTTAAAGGGCCTCCATTTTTTATTTTCCTTATAAATGCAATGTATGTTCTGAACTATTATCCTGTTCTAATACAATCTTTAAGTTGAACCTTTGTCTCTGTCTCATTCCTTGGGTTTTACACACATTGAGCTCTCCACAGAACCTAGTCTATACTAAAAGCCGTTATCCTTGTGCAACTGGCTACAAAAGCATAGCCCACCACCTAGGTTGCACATGAACTCTGCAGCCGCACTGAGGCCGCTGCTGGAAAGCATCCCAGCCCAAACATTAACGTAACTTATAATTGGGCCGCACGACCTGGAAATGACCGTAATAATCCCAAAACGGGAGCAAAAAAAAAGAGAGAAAAATAAAACTGTCAACACATGGTCCTAAACTTTACATGAATTACACCTCATACAAAACATATTTGCATATATTTGATATATTTTATCCTATGCAAGATAAGACTTTGACTTGCATTATACGCTGAAACAACTCTCAAAGTCACTCTTCTTTGCGTTCGTTTATGCCAGTGCAGCAGGTTAATGGAAGATTTCAAAGGAATCGTTCACTTTGTGACGCAAGCATGACATTTGGCACAGACACTCTCTAAGGGCCACTCTTATGGAAAAGTGCACTGGCCACTCAAAAATCCAAGATGGTGCCCATTTTTTTCAAGATGGCCGCCACCTTAGCAGAGCAGATAGTGATATAGTCTCTCAGGTTGTGAAACAAGGATGAAATTTGGCACACATACTCTGTAAGGGCCACTCTTATGGAAAAAGGCACTGTCCACTCAAAATTCCAAGATGGCGACCATTGTTTTCAAGATGGTCACCACCTTAGCGGAGCAAATAGTGATATAATCTTTCAGGTTGTGATACAAGGATGAAATTTGGCACACATACTCTCTAAGGGCCACTCTTATGGAAAAAGTCACTGGCCACTCAAAATTCCAAGATGGCGACCATTTTTGAGACCTACATCACATCTCCAGACCAAGAACCAGACACTGATGTCATTATCATAGATGGTTCTGCTTTGGTCCACACACTACCACTAAAAAGATAAAAGACCTTTGAAGGCTATGCAGCGTTGGATGTTCTACCCGCAATATATGCTTATGCCATGAAATACAAGAGTACACGCATCGTCTTTGATGTGTACAGTCCATCAAGCCTCAAAATGGAAACAAGGTCCAAACGAGGCCAGGGAGGTCTACGGCAACTGACAAACGAGAATAAAGTTCCAGCAAATTGGCGCAATTTCCTCAGACATAACGACAACAAGACAGACCTCTTCCACTTTCTGGCAGACAAGATTTCTCATGACTGTACCAAACGTGGTTGTTGTAACCAAGGGACAAGATGTATTGAGCACCTCTGAAACTAGTCTGGTTAGTTTGGACAAAATGTTTCCATGAGGAAGCTGATACTCAGATCTTTGTACATGCCAGGCATGCAACGGAGGAGGGTAGCAAAGCTATCATGATCAAAGCCAATGACACTGACATTCTTGTCATAGGACTAAGCTTGTTTCCCTCACTTCAGGACCTCGGTCTCCAGCAGCTGTGGGTTGCATTTGGGCGTGGTCAGAGCCTAAGGTGGATTGGTGTACATGACCTGTACCGCTGTATTGAACCAGTAAAGACCAGAGGCATACTGTTCTTTCATGCCTTCACTGGTTGCGATAATGTATCCGCCTTTCGCAATAAAGGCAAATAGACTGCCTGGCAAACATGGGACATTTGCTCAGAGGTTTCTCCCATCTTCACCAAACTAAGCCAATATCCTCCCAAACTGAATGATGATGACCTGAGGATCCTGGAGAGGTTTGTGGTCCTGATGTACGATCCATCGAGCACAGCTGTCAGTGTGGATGAAGCTAGACTTGACATGTTTGCCCGAAAGCAGAAGCCATATGAAGCCATTCCTCCAACAAGAGCAGCTCTGCTTCAACACACCAAATGTGCAGCGTATCAGGCCGGCTGCATATGGGGTCAATCCACCCAGCGTCAGACGGAATCAGAAAGTCCAGCTGACCGGGGATGGAAGAAGTTTGGTGAAGAATGGCAGGTCTTCTGGACAGCCAATTCACCACTTGCAGAGAGTTGTCAAGAACTCACCAAATGTGGCTGCAAAAAAGGGTGCAGTGGAAGGTGCAAATGTTTCAAATTGGGGTTTGTCTACACAGCACTGTGCAGTTGCAAATGTGAGAAACTATTTGGACAAAAACAACATCTTGGAAAATAATCACCATCTTCACATTTCATGTGTCTGTGATTGTTTTATTGTCAAGTAACCTTTGGAGACTGCTCCTGCCAATTTTCATGTTTGTATCATGACTTGAAAGATTATATCACTATCTGCTCTGCTAAGGAGAAGGCCATCTTGAAACAAATGGTCTTCATCTTGGATTTTTGAGTGGCCAGTGCCTTTTTTTTTATAAGCGTGGCCCTTACAGAGTATGTGTGCCAAATTTCATCCTTGTATCACAACCTGAAATATTATATCACTATTTGCTCCGCTAAGGTGGTGCCCATCTTGAAACAAATGGTCGCCATCTTGGATTTTTGAGTGGCCAGTGCCTTTTTCCATAAGAGTGGCTCTTACAGAGTATGTGTGCCAAATTTCATCCTTGTATCACAACCTGAAAGATTATATCACTATCTGCTCCGCTAAGGTGGTGGCCATCTTGAAGAAAAATGTCGCCATCTTGGATTTTTTATTGGCCAGCAACATTTTCCATAAGAGTGGCCCTTAGAGAGTATGTGTGTCAAATTTCATCCTTGTTTCACAACCTGAAATATTATATCACTATCTGCTCCGCTAAGGTGGTGGCCATCTTGAAAAAAATGGTCGCCATCTTGGATTTTTTCTTTTCTTTTCCATAAGAGTGGCCCTTACAGAGTATGTGTGCCAAATTTCATGCTTGCATCACAAAGTGAACGATTACGTCATTAACCTGCTGCACTATGCTGTTTCAGAGCTGTTTCATCGTACAATGTAAATCAATGAGGAGCATTTTTTCAATTATACATTTCTAATCAATGGAGCAATTATTTTAGATTTCTTGTCCTCCTTTGGAGTTACATCATGGCAAAGTAAGTGCACAACCTCTACCAAAGTTGTCTTACCCTTTAAGCAATGACCTGTGAGGCACGAAGATCTAAAGTGTGTAACTTTTTCAATTGAACAAAATATTTGAATTATATAATATTTCACTGCTATATTTTTTACAATTAACCATTTCACAGAATTGTTAATTGTAAAATTAGATTTTGACAACTTCGCTAAACACTATTAAATACTATTTTAATCACGGGTCTCTGCCTCCGACACTTGTTCCTTGCGTTCCAACATATCGTTGGGCACTAGGACCCTGCAACCATTTCTTCCCTATAGACACACGCTGTAAGGACGCAGAGCTACCAGTTAGTGTTGCCAAAATAAGACTTAATCTCAGTATTTAACGCTTTTTTCCAAATCCAAAGCTTGCTGTACCACAGAGTGTGCATTATAGCCAGACTACACACATTTTATACACACTATATAAATGCACCATTTAACTAAACATTTTGAATACAGGCCTTTTACGTCTTTTTATATGGTGGTATTGCTACTTTCACTTAATAATAATAATACAAACTAGAAAAAGTGCTCCTCGGAGCACAAGTCTCCGCCAGGTCAGGTAGGTTATTATGGCCTCCTGGTGGCGCTATAATAGGCCAATGTGAAAAGGGTGCCATTTATTCCTAGGCTGTGCACGGCAATCTGACACTGCATGCATGATTTGAGGCATGCATTTTGTTCTAAAAATGTGTTTTGCAAATTTTGACCTGCTGGTGGCGCTATAACATGGCAATGTTAAAAGGTTCCTCAACGTAGTGCAAATGTGCATTCAAAGTTTCACCACAATCGGACGCTGCGTTCATGATTTGCGGCATTTTGTTCAAAACGGGCCACTCCTGCAAACATTTCATGTCAATGTTAGCCAATCAGGATGGAATATGAAAAATCGAACAGATCCGTCTTGATCACATGACTATAGAGATCATGTGTACCTATTTGCGTGAAATTTGGATCAAATCTGAAGGCTTAATATCAAAAAATGTGTTTTACATAAGTCTGCCTCCTGGTGGCGCTATAAAAGGCAAATGTGAAAAATGCAGGGCAAAGGTTTTTCCTTGGCCTCTAGAGGGTGTGCATACAAAGTTTTACACTGATCGGTGTAGTTATAGGTAAAAACACGAATCGGCCTGTTACAGCGCTACCATGAGGCTGATTTGAACATTTTCAAATGGCATTTCTTCCTCGGCCTAATGGGAATGTGTGAGCAAAATTTCACGGAAATTGCATGCTGTGTTCATGATTTGAGGCATTTTGTTCGAAGCGGAGTACTCCTGCAAACTTTGAAAGCCAATTTTTGCCAATCAGGATGGAATATGAAAAATCTGAAATTAGCCGTTTCTTTTAATGACTATAGAGATACTGTGTACCGATTTGGGGGATTATTGGCCAACATCTGTAGGAGTACTGTCCAAAAATGTGTTTTGCAAAAAGCGGCCTCCTGGTGGCGCTATAACAGGCCCAAGTGAAAAATTTGGGGCAGAGCTTCTGCTCTGGCATCCAGGGAGTGTGTGTGCACAGTTTCTCTGCGATCAAGCCAACGGTGCCGGAGATTAGCTGTACACAAAATGACAGAATGACGGACACACGGACACACAGACAGACAGGGGCGAAAACATACTCTCGCCATGCCTTTCGGCCTGGCGGAGACAATAAACATTGTACGTTTGTCTGACCTGAGAATGTCCAGACAACAGTGTGGACTCTTCAGTCCAGCACAGATGAGTTCCAGTCCGGAAACCTCCAAGACGTTTCCGCTCAGGTCCAGTTCTTTCAAATGGGAAGGATCAGAGATGAGAGCTGAAGCCACAACCTCAATGTGTTTCTCTTTGAGGTCACAGCCAACAAGTCTGTAATTACAGATTAAATGTAAAATCAGAGATGAACCAAACAGATCAGGCGTGTTCACTGTCAAGGAGGTTACCTGTGGTGCTGCCTGAAATGTACATATGTTTGGCTACTTTTCTGGCCAAGTAAATAAGTGGCCCTGATTAACACATATTTAATTGAAATGTGCTCATAACTTTCCTCTTTTCTCATTTGATTAGGTTACAACCATTACATAATCAAAACGATCACAACACGCTGCTTTTGCTCGAGCAGTGAAGTGAATACATGTTCTGTCAATAGATGAACAGCCTGTACGACCGCATGTCATTTGTTTACTTACTTTCGTTCTCTTAACAAAGTTCTGTGTGAACGCTAACCAGACCAAATGCAAAATGCAACAATGTAAACATTTGGTCCTTGATCGGAACCTTTAAAGCAAACCTTAGGTGTGAAAGGCACCTAAACAATCTTCTATCTGGTTCTTCAGACATTAACACAATGTCAGTAAGAACAGATGGAAAGTTGTCTCTAAACTACAGCATGGAACTTGTATTGATGTAACTTGTAAACCTAAGTAATGACCAAGCTCATTGTTTAAAAGACAATCCTCTGTACACCCCTTCACCCCTTCTTATTTGGTATACGCACGCACGCACGCACGCACGCACGCACGCACGCACGCACGCACGCACAAATGGGGTCCCCAGCAAAATGAGTTAATATGGCATCACAGTTTAACCCTATATTCTGTACATTGGCTATTTGGAATAGTCGATCTACAAGCTCACAACGCTTCACAATATGATGCGTTGTAGGATGTAGATCTGTTATTTTAAGGAAAACTTATATATTATAAAATATTTTGAAATATTTAAACTATTTTAACAAGACAATGAATGGGGGTCCCTGGCACAACATATTTTCAGAAGGGGGTCCGTAGCCAAATACATGTTGATTTTGGGGGTCTTTTACAGGAAGAAGTTTCAGAACCACTGCTATAGAGTATATATATCAATCAATGTATTAGTAATAGTTACAGTGAGCATGAAAATCCTTGCAGTAGTGTTTTCCTCCAATCACAAAGCAAAAGCAACATGAGAAACATATTCCACCAATCACACAGTACAATCCTCAATGTTAATGTAACTCTGAGAGTGTGCAAATGGAACCAAATGGACCCTTACAGGTCTGTAACTCTGAGAGTGTACACATGGAACCAAATGGACCTTTACAGGTCTGTAACTCTTTGAGAGTGTACACATGGAACCAAATGGACCCTTACAGGTCTGTAACTCTGAGAGTGTACAAATGGAACCAAATGGACCATAACAGGTCTGTAACTCTGAGAGTGTACAAATGGAACCAAATGGACCCTTACACTCCATCCAAACTGCCAGTGAGATCTGACGACGATATCACATTAGAAACTGTCCTAATATGCAGCGTTGGCCATGGCGTTGTGATCTTGTCTGAACCAAAACCAAAACCATTATATACTATATATAATATATATATATATATATATATATATATATATATATATATATATATATATATATATGAATAATATTGCAGAAAGTAATGAGAGAAGCTACAGAGTGGTACAGAGCACACACAAAGAAAACACTGCGCACACACGCACGCGCACACACACAAATATAGCCGATCTACAAGAACATTGTGAGCTTGTAGATTGAAAATAGCCGATCTACAATCTCACAATCTCTCTCTCTCTCTCTCTCTCTCTCTCTCTCTCTCTCTCTCTCTCTCTCTCTCTCTCTCTCTCTCTCTCTGAGTTTGTATGTTGCACATGCGTGTGTTTATTTTTTAAATGTATTTAGTAGTATATGAGTGAATGGAGCTCTAACATGTTGATATTCACATGACTACTAACCTGGCTGTTTTGCAGTTGCTCACAGCTGGGACCAGGTTCCATCGCCCCTGCTCTGAAGTTTTGCATTTCTGCAGGTCCAACACCTCCATAACCTCCTCTGACATCTGCAGCATTCTGACCAGAGCTGAACACTGGGTCTCAGAGAGTTTCTCTCCTGACTCCAGGTACTGTTGGATCCCTTGACTTACTGAGTGGGCCTTCATCTCCATCAAACATTGGAAGATGTTGATACATCTGTCAGGAGAGCCACTGCAGGGATCCATCTTCTTCAGGTTGTTGATGGCTTTCTGGATCTCCTTTGGACTGTTCTCTGTTTGACCCAGCAGGCCTCCTAACAGTCTCTGGTTGGACTTCAGTGAGAGACCATGAAGGAAACGGACAAAGAGGTCCAGGTGGCCACTTTTGCTCTCCAGGGTTTTTTCCATTGCAGCTTTCAGGAAGTCAGACAGGGCACTGTCGCTTTTGTAATCGTCGTTGTTCAGGAATGCCTTCAGTACCTCCATGTTCTTCTGTGTAAAACAGTCAAACAGGTAAACTGCAGCTAGAAACTCCTGGATGCTCAGATGAACAAAACAGTAGACGGATTCATGGAAGAAATAGTCGTCTAGTTTGAAGATCTCTGTGCACAGTCCTGAGTACTGTGCACCCTCTTTGATATCAAGATCACATCTCTCCAGGTCTTCTTCGTAGAAAATGAGGCGGCCTTTCTGCAGATGTTCAAACGCCAGCCTGCCCAGCTTCAGAAGAACTGCTTTATCAGCCTCTGCGAGTTTCTTTTTACTCTCACCATGCTTTAACCACTTCCTCTTTGTCTGGACAAAGATGAAGTGGCTGTAAATCTCAACCAGGGTCTTGGGAAGCTCTCCTTTCGCACCTGTCTTCAACTTGTCCTGCAGAACGGTGGCAATGATTGAACAGAAGACTGGGGTGTCACACATGATGTGGAGGTTCTTTGATGCTTTGACATGTGAGATGATTCTGCTGGCCAGCTTCTCATCTCCGATTCTCTTCCTGATGTACTTCTCCTTCATTTCATCAGTGAATCCTTTCACCTCTATTACCATGTCAACAAAACCATCAGGGATCTGTTTGGCTGCTGCAGGGCGTGTGGTTATCCATATTTGAGCACAGCAAAGCAGTTTCCCTTCGATGAGGTTTACAAGCAGAACTTCCAGTGATGTGGCCTCGGACAAGTCCTTAGAGCTTAGAGGGGTTTTGAAGTCTAAGTTAATGTGGCTTTCATCTAGACCATCCAGGACAAACTGAACTTTGCAGGGACTCTCGTCGTAATTTGTTTCTTCTGACATCTGCATTTTGGTGAAGATGTCATTAAGAGCCTCTTCTGAGATGCATTTATATGTGGGGTTGCTTTCACGAATTAGCTGAGCCAAACTAAACTTTTGCCCCTTGAGCAAATTGAGCTGGCGGAATTGGAGCACGAATGTGAGATGGGGATCTTGATCTTTTTTGTTTGCCCAGTCAGAGACAAACTTGTTTACGAGAAAGGTTTTGCCAACTCCTGCTTCGCCAATGGACATCACTGTTCTCATGCGTTTGTTTTGTCCAGAAGGGTGTGTAAAGATTTCACTGAGTTGGATCTCCTGCCCTGGTTTTTTCTTCTCCATCTGTGTGACCTCATGGCCACTGCTGATCTCTATGTCATCCACACGTACGATTGTGAGACGCGTGTAACACTCAAAATCCTTCTTATCCGTCCTTTGGACTGTCCCGTCAGGTACACACGCAAATGGGTCCTTAACGTTTGTTTTAAGCTTGTCTTGGTAGTGTGTAATAGGACGTGTATGCATTTTTGTTTCCACCAGGAAATCTGTAAGTAACAAATCAATTCCTTTAGATATTGAGGGAAAAGATCGGCTTGATGTGTTAACATAATGAATAACAAAATGTTTTCACTTGACATTATTATTACTATATTTTTGTCCAGATCTTTTATACTTTACTTTGCTTACTTTACATTACTTTACTCCAGCTGGTTTGTACAAACCCGAGGACCCATGTTATCCCAGCATGATCTGACATGTCTGATGCAACAATGCTACATGCTACTATTATCAGAAACATGTTAACTGTTATACAATGCAATGTAAGGTAATTGAGTGTAAGTGTAATGTAAGTTTAATGTCCAATGAAAACTAAATCAAACAAAACAAAATCCCGTAAAACCTTATTATTTTTTGAAGAAAGTTACTAGGCTGAATTGGCACCGAATAGTAAGAATGCCCCATCATTATTAGAACAAGAAATGTCTTCAAACTGCACTGACCTGAGACAGAAGCAGCTGTTCCTTTGGGTTGTGCTGCACTGGACTGAGGGTTCCTGTTGTGAAATTCATTTTTTTTCTTTACTAACTATACTGTATATACAGTAAATCTACCATCCTATACAAATCCTACATTACATTATAGAACCAAACATCGTCAGTAACTTAATTATCATATTCATCGATTATAACTAAGACATATTTTGTCTCTTGAAGATCACCTATTGCAAAGTTAACACCACAGTGACAAACATAAGATTAACTATATATGAAAATATTGGGTAAACAATTCTAATTAATATTGTAAGACGTATGAATATACTGGCATTAAAGTGAATATCTTAGAAATAGAAAGAGGATAAATGAAAATGACACATGATAGTGAAAGCATCATGGCCTGAAAAGGTACATTGTCTTGTACTAATACAATGTTTGGCCTAAATAGAAACATACATGAGTGTTACTTACAGCTCATCAAGAAGACCCTTCTCATTTGTTTCAAGACCTTTGTAGAATATGTCTTTGGCTTTTCTGCAGTTCAGGAGTGTGTAGAGTTCCCTCATCTGATCCTGAGGGGTGATATTGCCCATCACATTGTTGTAGCCCTCCTGGATGATAACACGCTCCTGAAGGAGCAGGTCCAGGATGGGTTTGACCATGGTCACTCTCTGAACCAGGCCAAGCCGGTGTTCATCGACAAAGTGATTATCTGAAGATAAGTGGAATGAAAATGTAGTTCTTGGTGATACGCTGTGCCAAACCCATTTAAACATGTTTCTGAACATTCTACATTTTAAAATGCGAAGACTTTCCATCCCCCTGTTAATGGAATATTCGCAAATGTTTGTATACACCTATATCTGTTTTAGGGGGAATTTAAATGGCTCATCAATCATTGGATTAGCCAACAATCCTTCCAGTATAAAACTATATGGATGGAAAGTGATCATGTGAATGGAATGTTAGATCTGTTTCATTATGATGTATGTGACCCTGTTTTAACACATATATGAAGCACTTAAAGGAATACTACAGATTGCGGGTAAAGAATGTGAACAGCTCATAGCACATCTATTCATAGTATCAGCTTACCTTTAGCTTTAGAGACTCCTGTACTTGTTGACGTTGGAATTGACATTGGTGGGTCAGTGTCTGTAGCTTCATGCTGGTCTGATGTTACAATTATTGTTGAGTTAGAAAAGACAACAGACTTGTATAAGAAACCTGGTATTACCTGACATTAACTGATATTAAATTAATTGCATTTGTGTTAACAAATAAAGTGCACAAGGTTTTCCTGTACTGTTTGCTGGAACCTGCCTGCTGCACTCAGTGAAATCTAGAAGGTGTTCCATCACCTCAGATGCAGATATAACACAATACATTTTTATTTAGCTTTCACGTTTCCCCTCCATTTCCCTTCCAGTTATTAAAAAGGACCATGGATGAAAAGAAACTGACTTAGGTTTGTAAATCGCCACAATAACCATTATTATTCGCTGTTGAAAATGGTTGCCCGTGAGTCGGATGGTCTGACTCCTACACTCACTACTTTAGTGGCAGAGGGCTCTGCAAATAACGCAGAGGCTGCAGTAAATAAAACAGTGTTCAAATTAAATTAAAACACACACATGTGAGCTAATATGGCCCAATATAGATGAACACTAACTGTTAAGATGAGTCACTTACTTAGCTAAATGCATTGATGAAGGAATTTTTTTTTTTTTTTTTTTTTTTAACCAGAAAAGTGAAAGTATACTGTGTAAATATAGGCTTGTAGCTCACATGTAGTGTATGGTGAAGCCTTTCTTAAAGGAGTCCCCAGTAGGAGACTTGAGTTGTCTCCTACCGGTCATCAAATTATTGGCTCAGGAATGCGACAAAAACTAAAAAATCTCCATGAATTCAAGGCTTCATTGGGTGAGTAATTGATAGACAATAAGTATTTTTTGGGGTGAACTACTCCTTTAATGAACTAAGCACCTATTGTCTACAATATTAAATCCCTAGCTTTATATTTCACATTTATAATCAATCCAAAGTACCCAGGGCCTACACAGAGTCAGTCAGGTTAAACACGTACTCACATTGGCCCCGATTCACTAAGTCATTTACGACCATACTTTGATCGTACCGGCATTTAAGACAATTCCTACACTAGCAGTCAGATTCATTCATGTTTTTTTGTCTGTGATTTCAGCGTGAGGTGCACCTGTTCTCAAGTCAGCCCAGAGGCTGTCTTACCAGGGAGCTAAGCTGTGCGTATGTCATTAGAATGCTTATTCTTCATGCAAAATCAATTACAAGATTCAAGTCTCAAATAAAATAGTATCTGCTCAACATTTGTCAACACATATATATAAAAAAGAAAAAATATGTCAAGCGATGTATTGCTTGTAGCCGATGCATAATAGACCATAGGTATAGACATGATGCAGATTCCACCACTTTGCTGAATTATTGGGTCCCTCAGAGTATTTGCCAGTGTCGCCCTAGGCTGCCCTAGCGCGTCTGATATCTGGTCTAGAGGGGCGGGTTCAAAATCTCCGGAGAAAAATTCCATGGGATACCATTGGCAGAGAAATTCTGACTCAATTGGGAAATTCTGACTCAGAATCGGCCATCAGCAGACAGCAGACAGCAGAAGCCAGTTGTGGAAGTCAAGAAAGTAATCCATTACCCATGCAAGTTTAAATTCAGCAAACTAAAGAATGACGGCTTCACTGGGTGATGATGGGATATGTTGTGTGCAGTGTTGAGCAATATTACTCTATTAGATAAGTAATATGTTACTATTTACTTATCCTTCTAAAAAGCAATAATGGTAAATGGACTGCATTTATAAAGCATTTTTCTTCAAAGTGCTTTACATTACAATGTTCTTCACACACACATTAACTCATTCACTGCCACTGACGTAAAAAACGTAATTTGTCCCGTTTACCAATCCTGCCACTGACGTAAAAAACGTAATTTTTTTTTTTTTTAGTTTTTTTTTCAAATTTGACCCAAAGACCAAGGAGATATGATTGTTTAAAGATCTACACTCCCATCCACTTCCTTGTTAACTTAAAACTTAAAAATTCTGTATCTCGGCTCCTGAGTACTTTTTTTTTTAAATGAAAAATCTCTGGCAGTGGGCAAACGCGGCCAGCAATAATTGTGGCAGTGAATGAGTTAACACACTGGGTGCTCAGGGCTTCATTTGTGCCGGACTCCAGAACCTGCCTGCTGCGCTCCGGGAAATCTAGAAGGTGTTTTCTCTGCAACCTGAACTCTAGATGTGAGGGTCAAGTAACAGACTGAACTCTAGATGTGAGGGTCAAGTAACAGACTGAACTCTAGATGTGAGGGCCACGTAGAGACCTGAACTCTAGATGTGAGGGCCACGTACAGACCTGAACTCTAGATGTGAGGGCCACATAGAGACCTGAACTCTAGATGTGAGGGCCACGTAGTGACCTGAACTCTAGATGTGAGGGCCACGTAGTGACCTGAACTCTAGATGTGAGGGCCACGTAGAGACCTGAACTCTAGATGTGAGGGCCACGTAGAGACCTGAACTCTAGATGTGAGGGCCACGTAGTGACCTGAACTCTAGATGTGAGGGCCACGTAGAGACCTGAACTCTAGATGTGAGGGCCACGTAGTGACCTGGACTCTAGATGTGAGGGCCACGTAGTGACCTGAACTCTAGATGTGAGGGCCACATAGAGACCTGAACTCTAGATGTGAGGGTCAAGTAACAGACTGAACTCTAGATGTGAGGGCCACGTAGAGACCTGAACTCTAGATGTGAGGGCCACGTAGAGACCTGAACTCTACATGTGAGGGCCACGTAGTGACCTGAACTCTAGATATGAGGGCCACGTAGAGACCTGAACTCTAGATGTGAGGGCCACGTAGAGACCTGAACTCTAGATGTGAGGGCCACGTAGTGACCTGAACTCTAGATGTGAGGGCCACGTAGTGACCTGAACTCTAGATGTGAGGGCCACGTAGAGACCTGAACTCTAGATGTGAGGGCCACGTAGTGACCTGAACTCTAGATGTGAGGGCCACGTAGTGACCTGAACTCTAGATGTGAGGGCCACGTAGTGACCTGGACTCTAGATGTGAGGGCCACGTAGTGACCTGGACTCTAGATGTGAGGGCCACGTAGTGACCTGAACTCTAGATGTGAGGGCCACGTAGTGACCTGGACTCTAGATGTGAGGGCCACGTAGTGACCTGAACTCTAGATGTGAGGGCCACGTAGAGACCTGAACTCTAGATGTGAGGGCCACGTAGAGACCTGAACTCTAGATGTGAGGGCCACGTAGTGACCTGGACTCTAGATGTGAGGGCCACGTAGTGACCTGGACTCTAGATGTGAGGGCCACGTAGAGACCTGAACTCTAGATGTGAGGAGTACGTAGAGACCTGAACTCTAGATGTGAGGGCCACGTAGAGACCTGAACTCTAGATGTGAGGGCCACGTAGTGACCTGAACTCTAGATGTGAGGGTCACCCCTGGACTCTAGATGTGAGGGCCACGTAGAGACCTGAACTCTAGATGTGAGGGCCACGTAGTGACCTGGACTCTAGATGTGAGGGCCACGTAGAGACCTGAACTCTAGATGTGAGGGCCACGTAGTGACCTGAACTCTAGATGTGAGGGCCACGTAGAGACCTGAACTCTAGATGTGAGGGCCACGTAGTGACCTGAACTCTAGATGTGAGGGTCAAGTAACAGACTGAACTCTAGATGTGAGGGCCACGTAGAGACCTGAACTCTAGATGTGAGGGCCACGTAGTGACCTGAACTCTAGATGTGAGGGCCACGTAGCGACCTGAACTCTAGATGTGAGGGCCTTGTAGTGACCTGAACTCTAGATATGAGGGCCACGTAGTGACCTGAACTCTAGATGTGTGATGCCACGTAGTGACCTGAACTCTAGATATGAGGGCCACGTAGTGACCTGAACTCTAGATTTGAGGGCCACGTAGTGACCTGAACTCTAGATATGAGGGCCACGTAGTGACCTGAACTCTAGATATGAGGGCCACATATTGACCTGAACTCTAGATGTGAGGGCCACGTAGCGACCTGAACTCTAGATGTGAGGGCCACATAGTGACCTGAACTCTAGATGTGAGGGCCACGTAGCGACCTGAACTCTAGATGTGAGGGCCACATAGCGGCCTGAACTCTAGATGTGAGGGCCACATAGTGGCCTGAACTCTAGATGTGAGGGCCACATAGCGGCCTGAACTCTAGATGTGAGTGCCACGTAGCAACCTGAGCTCTAGATGTGAGGGCCTCGTAGCAACCTGAACTCTAGATGTGAGGGCCACTGCTATTTTTAGCTAATATTCGCCTTAGAATATGGATGCTGGGGTTCAAGTGGTTTATTGAATACATCTATTCATAATGTCATCTCACCTTCAGCTGTAGAGACTTTTGTACTTGTTGACGTTGAACTTGGTGGGTCAGCGTCTGTAGCTTCATGCTGGTCTGATGTTACAACTATTGTGTCAGAAAAGACAACATACATAAGAAACCTGCTATTACCTCCCAGTAATTATCCTGACATTAGAATGATATTATTGAGTTTTAGCAATTTACAGTAGCAGGAAAGATGACCAGGCACTCAAATGAGTACAAAGTCTGAGACAAACTATAAAATCTTCTGGGTGCTTCATTTGTGCCTGAGCTCGACTCCAGAACCTGCCTGCTGCGCTCCAGGAAATCTAGAAGAGGTTCTCTCACCTCACGTAGTGACCTGAACTCTAGATTTGAGGGCCACGTAGTGACCTCAACTCTAGATTTGAGGGCCACGTAGTGACCTGAACTCTAGATTCGAGGGCCACGTAGTGACCTGAACTCTAGATGTGAGGGCCACATAGTGGCCTGAACTCTAGATGTGAGGGCCACGTAGCGACCTGAACTCTAGATGTGAGGGCCACGTAGCGACCTGAACTCTAGTTGTGAGGGCCACGTAGTGACCTGAACTCTAGATGTGAGGGCCACATAGTGACCTGAACTCTAGATGTGAGGGCCACGTAGTGACCTGAACTCTAGATGTGAGGGCCACGTAGTGACCTGAACTCTAGTTGTGAGGGCCACATAGTGACCTGATCTCTAGATGTGAGGGCCGAGTAGTGACCTGAACTCTAGATGTGAGGGCCACGTAGTGACCTGAACTCTAGATGTGAGGGCCACATAGTGACCTGAACTCTAGATGTGAGGGCCACGTAGCGACCTGAACTCTAGTTGTGAGGGCCACATAGTGACCTGAATTCTAGTTGTGAGGGCCACATAGTGACCTGAACTCTAGATTTGAGGGCCACGTAGCGACCTGAACTCTAGTTGTGAGGGCCACATAGTGACCTGAACTCTAGATGTGAGGGCCACGTAGCAGCTTGAACTCTAGATGTGAGGGCCACTGCTATTTTTGGCTAATGTTCCCCTAGAATATGGATTCTGGGATTCAAGTGGTTTATTGAATACATCTATTCATAGTGTCATCTCAACTTCAGCTGTAGAGACTTTTGTACTTGTTGACGTTGAACTTGAATTTGGTGGGTCAGTGTCTGTAGCTTCATGCTGGTCTGTTGTTACAACTATTGTGTCAGAAAAGAGAACATACATAAGAAACCTGATATTACCTCCCAGTAATTATCTTGATATTAGAATGATTTTATTTGAGAGAAATTTACAGTAGCAGGAAAGATAACCAGGCACTGAAATGAGTAAAAAGTCTGAGACAAACTATAATAACGTCTGGATGCTCAGGGCTTCATTTGTACCGGAGCTTGACTCAAGAACCTGCCTGCTGCGCTACAGGAAATGTAGAAGGTGTTCTGTCACCTCAGATGCATGTACCATTTTTATGTATACATTTTTATTTAGCTTTCACATTTCCCCTCAATTTCCCTTCTAGTGATTGAAAATGACCATGGATGAAATGAAACTGCCTATGTTTGTTAATCACCACAATAACCACTATTATTCACTGTTAGAAAAAATGGTTGCGTCTGTGAGCCAGATGATCTGACTCCTAAGCTCACTACAGTAGTTACAGAGGGCTCTGCAAATAACTCAAAGGCCCCGCCTCCCCTCTCATGTGAAAGCAAGGCCCCGCCTCCTCCTCATGTCAAAGCAAGTTCCAGCAGCCATAACAGAAATATGAACCTCTTGTCTAATTCATTATTAAACTATGATAATAATGGTTTACCCAACAACGTACATTCAAATATTAGACATTTCAGATTATAAAAACAAACAGTCTTTCATTTCATTAAGTGTGAGTGGAGGACCAACATCTCATGATATAAGGTGTATTGATATTAAAGTAGTTCCATTTGTAGTGTGCAGTGTTGGGCAATCTTACTTTATTAGATAAGTAATATGTTACTAATTACTTATCATTCCTTCTAAAAAGAAATAATGATAAATGGACTGCATTAATAAAGTGCTTTTCTCCAAAGCACTTTACAATACAATGTACTTCACATTCACTTATTCACACACACATTCAGACATACATTCAGCCCCACACACACACACACACACACACACACACACACACACACACACACACACACACACACACACACACACACACACACACACACACACACACACACACACACACACACACAGAGAGAGAGAGAGGAAACCATGTAAGGCTCCAACCTGCTCATAGGGAGCAGTTTAGGGGTTCAGTGTCTTGCTCAAGGACACTTTGACACTTAGCCAGGAGGAGCCGGGAATCAAAATGGAACCTTTGGATTCCAAGACGGCCGCTCTACCTCCTGAGCCACTGCCGCCCACAATAATAAAAGAGCCACACACACAGGAACACAGACCCTGTATGACGTACTGTATGCATCATAACTTGCTTGATGGCGGATGCTTAAAAAGAACAGATCTACAAGCTAATATCCTGTACCATCGCACAGTTTTGATAGCTTGAAAATCAGTTTATTTCTATTTTATTCACGCATGTGACAACCTTCTACTCTGATGTTTAAATGCTCTGCTCCACAGATCTGCAGCTGACTGCTGGACAAAGACAGACACACTGCAGCACCGTCGCATAGACAATGATACAGAGAAGAGAGAACACTTTTGTCTCGATCAGAAACAAAACAAATCACATTCATTTTAACGAGTAAAGCAGCGTTACATGGATCAGTAATGTGTAATAATATTACTGTTTTAGCTGCTGTAATAAGTTGCACTACTTGTTACTGTGTAAAGTAATAATATGAATGGTAATATATTACTAAGTTACATGTTATTGCCCAACACTGGCTGTGTATTTCTACAGACTACAGGTATATAGTGTAAACAGACCAGACAGTTGAATCAGTTTATTGAACACATCTATTCACCTTCAGTTGTAGAGACTCCCCTCGTTGTAGAAGTTGTTGGTGGGTCAACGTCTGTAGCTTCATGCTGGTCTGATGTTACAACTATTGTGTCAGAAAAGACAACAGACTTGTATAAAAACCTGCTCTTACCTGGCAGAAATTATCTTAAATTACATTGATTATGTTTGTGTTTTAGTAATGTAATTGACTGTTGTCTACAGACAGTTAATCTGCAGCAGGAAAGACAACCAGGTGCTCAAATGTGTGTGTGTGTGTGTGTGTGTGTGTGTGTGTGTGTGTGTGTGTGTGTGTGTGTGTGTGTGTGTGTGTGTGTGTGTGTGTGTGTGTGTGTGTGTGTGTGTGTGTGGGGGGGGGGTGGGGGGGGGTGGGTGTGTGTGTGTGTGGGGGGGGGTGTGTGTGTGTGTGGGTGGGTGGGTGATGGATATTAATGAATTGCATCTGCTGTTCATATCCAATTACAATACAGGAGTGTTTCAGGTTTATCTTGTAAACCTACTGTATCTCTTCACCTACCTTGGGATGTGTCTGTAAACCTCTCCACTAGATCATTCCTGTGGATGTTCTTCAGAACATTCACCACGATCCTCTGAGCTGCATCACTGGAGTAGCGCCTCACCATCAGATGAGCGATGGTCCTCTTGTCCTCCTCCTTCGGGGTTCTCTTTGGGATTGGAGCCAGGCCTTCAAGGACATCAGGGTGCCGCAAATGTAACTTGAACGTCTCGAACTCCAAGTCTCCCAGCTTATCCAGAGTTTTCAAGATGTGTTTCTCAAGTGGCTCAATGGTTGAGTCCTGGTACAAACAGAGGATGATAACATCTCAGTTTCATTCTCTTCAAGTGTTGGTTATGAGGAGAATGAACACAAGCTTAACCATGCTTTATATACATTAGTGAATACATATTAATGTACAATTATACATGCAATGTTTCTAAAACATAGTAGGATTAATTATTTACATATAGGCACATGTAGGTCAGTGAAAGCAGCATTAGGGGCCTTGTCCACAGAGAATGAAGAAAATCTATGTTTACATAGTTTCAGTGAAGCTATTTGTGCTAATATCAAAAATTAAAAGCACAACATAATACACAATAATGCACAATAAAAAAAGAAAAAATCACACCCAGTGGCCCTCATTTATCAACGCGGTGCAGCCCAAATAATGGGCGTAGGGCGAGATCACCGCACCTTTCGGCATTTATCAATATATCCTGACGTGGGCTTCATCCTACCATACGCTGAGATCTCACGTCTGGTCGAGACCAGTTGTTGACGTTGGCTGCGCCCGTTTATTCCATTCTAGACCTGCAGAGCAGCATTGTCTGACTGTCTGACAGGCATCTGGACACATAATCCACTCCTAAATGTATATCTACACACTAATAATGAATCCCTGTGAAAATATAACATTTTATAAAGTAATTTAAACAAACTGCTTTAACCGTCATTCAGTTGCATTGGCTATTTTAAAATAGCAGATCTGCAAGCTCAAAAACGGGTCGCATCGCGACGCGTTGTGAGCTTGTAGATCTGCTATTTTCAAAATATACGAGCGCTTTTGCGTCGGGACTCGGGAGTCCCGCGGTCGGGACTGCCGACGATCTTTTCATGGACAGTGAGGTGTACAAACTTACAGTAGCTTGTCCTATGTTATGGAGTTATGTCATAGAGAGTTTTGAAGACTACAACCTGGATGGGTTAAGGATATAAACCCGACGCTCCAATCTCTTATTAACGGGACGGACCGAAACCACTGCCGTCTCACGGGGAATATCCTACATGACTGCTTGTGCACTGCTCGGTATGGGTTAAATAAATTAATATACAAACGTATTCCATTCATGGCGATGTGATTGGTATCATAATATGTCATTCATGTAGGCTACAAGCCTACGTGACAAAGATTGTACCGCTACGGTACGGATTACAATACATGAAAAACACAGCTGGGCGGGCGTGTGTGTGTGTGTGTGTGTGTGTGAGAGAGAGAGAGAGAGAGGGGGGCGTGTGCGTGTGCGTGTGTGGCGAGGCAGGCGGGGGAAACTCTTTCTCATTGGCTTTTGATGTCTTTGGTCGTATTCTGGTCCTTCTTCATGTCGTAAAATCGGGGCGTTTTGAGAATATTTAAGGGCGTGTTATTTAAATGACGCTAGGTTCCAGCCGTGACATTTATCAAGCCTGGGACCAAATGTAGGCTCGGATCAGCTGTGTAGGATTCGTTGATAAATGTGACTTCGACGTTGGTGTACGGCCGAATATATGGAAAAATATAAGCCGGTTTATAAGCTGCGTTGATAAATGAGGGCCACTGTGAAGTGAGTGGTTCCTTTGATGAGTTAATTTCATTAAGCTATATGAAGTAGAGGAACAATGTTAAATCCCTCTCCATTCATTTCATTAAGCTATATGAAGTAGAGGAACAATGTTAAATCCCTCTCCATTCATTTCATTAAGCTATATGAACTAGAGGAACAATGTTAAATCCCTCTCCATTCATTTCATTAAGCTATATGATGAAAAATGTAAAACAGCACAGTTACATTTAAAATACTTTGTCTAACAGGTCCGTTCATAAAAGTCCTTGCGGACTTGTTTCCAATGAGGGCCTTGGTATTTAATTCATAGAGATATATAGTGGCACCACAGTTTGAATATCATTAAAAAAAAAAAAAAACACTATGTACACCAAAAATTAAAAAAAAGGGGGAAAAAGATATGTACAAGAACGGGGGGGGGGGGGGGTCTGCTGTCTAACGGGAAAATGGTACTACCTCCTCCTTTGGCCACCTGAAAGGTGATTTTTTAAGGCTCTTTTAAATGAGCCCAGCGAACTGCATTTTTTGAGGGATGGAGTTAGACTATTCCAATCCTGGGTGGCAGTGCTGTAGAAGGAGAATTTGCCCATGTTTGTTTTATGGGTGGGTGGTACCAAATTGTTGTTAACGCTCCCTCTGGTATTGTGACTGTGGGTGTCGCTAACCTTTTGGAGGTATTTACTCAGATATGCGGGAATAGGGGGCATATCGGGCAAATTTGCATTTACAATTTTGAAGGCCAGTCCCATTTTTAGTTGTTTAACCCTGTCTTCCACCCTGAGCCAGCCTAGGCTGGCATACAAGGTAGCTCTTGTATGTATGTATGTATGCCAGTCCTTAATAGGATGCTCTATTGTATCTGAGGTTTTAATTTATATGCATTGCATTAAATGCATAGCCACGCCTCAGTTGTTGTGCATGTCCCATTTAATGCAACGTTTTACTTTCATATAGTAACAGTATTTAAACTCTGAGGGGCTTGTCCACAGAGAACGCCTTTTGAGCTGAGGAGCACTTTCCATATCATGACCAGTTCTCTCACTCACTCTCTCTCTCACACACACACACACACACACACACACACACACACACACACACACACACACACACACACACACACACACACACACACACACACACACACACACACACACACACACACACAGCACATCACTAAACTGGATGAGATCTTACCTGGAGGGAAGAGAACAACATCAACAGAACCATGTTCTCATCCCTCCCGGTGAGCTTTGGGGTTCCTCAGGGCAGCATTCTAGGGCCGTTACTGTTTCTTCTATACATTAACGACATGAATGCTGCCTGTAACTGCAAATTGTTCCTGTTCGCTGATGACTCGGCACTCCTGATCTCGGGAGAGGACAAGTTGCAAGTTGAGGAGGCGCTCAGCTCCGAACTCTCAAAAATCCGTACTTGGCTTACCGATAACAAACTGTCACTACACCTTGGGAAAACTGAATCCATTCTCTTTGGGACCAAACATTCCCTCAGACAGATGGATGTAAATGATTTCAAGGTCAAAGTCGATGACACAATTATCTCTAGCAAAGAAGAGATTACCTATTTGGGTTGTGTTCTTGACAAATACCTGACAGGTGAAAGCATGGCTACAAAGGTGGTCAAAAGAGTAAACCAGAGAACCAAATTTATGGGCAGAGTTTCCTCTTTTGTCAACCCTCAGGCCCTCAGGACCCTCTCTGGGGCCCTGATTCAACCACTTTTTGACTATGCTTGCACCTCCTGGTACTCCAACACCTCAGTGTCACTGAAGTCTAAGCTTCAAACCTCCCAAAACAAACTGATTCGGCTACTCCTCGGATTGGGGCCCATGACCCACCTTTCTCCCACCCATTTTGCCAGCCTAGGCTGGCTCAGGGTGGAAGACAGGGTTAAACAACTAAAAATGGGACTGGCCTTCAAAATTGTAAATGCAAATTTGCCGGATATGCCCCCTATTCCCGCATATCTGAGTAAATACCTCCAAAAGGTTAGCGACACCCACAGTCACAATACCAGAGGGAGCGTTAACAACAATTTGGTACCACCCACCCATAAAACAAACATGGGCAAATTCTACTTCTACAGCACTGCCACCCAGGATTGGAATAGTCTAACTCCATCCCTCAAAAAATGCAGTTCGCTGGGCTCATTTAAAAGAGCCTTAAAAAATCACCTTTCAGGAGGCCAAAGGAGGAGGTAGTACCATTTTCCCGTTAGACAGCAGACCCTCCCCCCCCCCTGTTCTTGTACATATTTTTTTCCCCCCTCTTTTTAATTTTTTTTGCTGTTTATTTTGTAATGATATTTGAACTGTGGTGCCACTATATATGCCTATGAATTGAATACCAAGGCCCTCATTGGAAACAAGTCCGCAAGGACTTTTATGAACGGACCTGTTAGACAAAGTATTTTAATGTAACTGTGCTGTTTTACATTTTTTGCCTAATAAAATATTCAATTAATCAATCAAAACCTTGTATGTATGCTGCCAGTAGGCTACAGAGATACCTTGTATGTATGCTGCCAGTAGCTATATAGCTACCTTGTATGTATGCTGCCATTAGGCTACCTAGCTACCTTGTATGCATGCTGCCAGTAGCTGCCTTGTATGCAAGCTGCCAGTAGGCCACAGAGCTACCTTGTATGTATGCTGCCAGTAGCTACAGAGCTACCTTGTATGCAAGCTGCCAGTAGCTACAGAGCTAGCTTGTATGCATGCTGCCAGTAGCTGCCTTGTATGTATGCTGCCAGTAGCTACAGAGCTACCTTGTATGTATGCTGCCAGTAGCTACAGAGCTACCTTTTATGCAAGCTGCCAGTAGGCCACAGAGCTACCTTGTATGTATGCTGCCAGTAGCTACAGAGCTACCTTGTATGTATGCTGCCAGTAGCTACAGAGCTACCTTTTATGCAAGCTGCCAGTAGCTGCCTTGTATGTATGCTGCCAGTAGGCCACAGAGCTACCTTGTATGTATGCTGCCAGTAGCTGCCTTGTATGTATGCTGCCAGTAGGCCACAGAGCTACCTTGTATGTATGCTGCCAGTAGCTACAGAGCTAGCTTGTATGCATGCTGCCAGTAGCCTACAGAGCTACCTTGTATGTATGCTGCCAGTAGCTGCCTTGTATGCATGCTGCCAGTAGCTACAGAGCTACCTTGTATGTATGCTGCAAGTAGCTACAGAGCTACCTTGTATGCATGCTGCCAGTAGCTGCCTTGTATGCATGCTGCCAGTAGCTACAGAGCTACCTTGTATGCATGCTGCCAGTAGGCCACAGAGCTACCTTGTATGCAAGCTGCCAGTAGGCCACAGAGCTACCTTGTATGTATGCTGCCAGTAGCTACAGAGCTAGCTTGTATGCATGCTGCCAGTAGGCTACAGAGCTACCTTGTATGCATAATGCCAGTAGCTGCCTTGTATGTATGCTGCCAGTAGGCCACAGAGCTACCTTGTATGCATGCTGCCAGTAGCTACAGAGCTAGCTTGTATGCATGCTGCCAGTAGGCTACAGAGCGACCTTGTATGTATGCTGCCAGTAGGCTACAGAGCTACCTTGTATGTATGCTGCCAGTAGGCTACAGCGCTACCTTGTATGTATGCAGCCAGTAGGCTACATAGCTACCTTGTATGTATGCTGCCAGTAGGCTACAGAGCTACCTTGTATGTATGCTGCCAGTAGGCTACAGAGCTACCTTGTACGTATGCTGCCAGTAGCTAAAGTGATACCTTTTATGTATGCTGCCAGTTGCTACAGAGCTATCTTTTATGTATGCTGCCAGTAGCTGCCTTGTATGTATGCTGCCAGTAGCTACAGAGCTACCTTGTATGCATGCAGCCAGTAGCTACAGAGATACCTTGTATGTATGCTGCCAGTAGGCTACAGAGATACCTTGTATGTATGCTGCCAGTAGCTATATAGCTACCTTGTATGTATGCTGCCATTAGGCTACCTAGCTACCTTGTATGCATGCTGCCAGTAGCTGCCTTGTGTGCAAGCTGCCAGTAGGCCACAGAGCTACCTTGTATGTATGCTGACAGTAGCTACAGAGCTACCTTGTATGCAAGCTGCCAGTAGGCCACAGAGCTACCTTGTCTGCAAGCTGCCAGTAGGCCACAGAGCTACCTTGTATGTATGCTGCCAGTAGCTACAGAGCTAGCTTTTATGCATGCTGCCAGTAGCTGCCTTGTATGTATGCTGCCAGTAGCTGCAGAGCTACCTTGTATGTATGCTGCCAGTAGGCCACAGAGCTACCTTGTATGTATGCTGCTAGTAGCTACAGAGCTAGCTTGTATGCATGCTGCCAGTAGGGGGTGCTCCTTCCATTCCGACATCTCACCACTCCGACTAGTGGCTTCCGCGTGCGGTTATGGTTAGGGTTAGGTATAGGGTTCGTCAACGTCGGAAAGGCAACATGTCGGAAAGGAGAAATGCACCCTGCCAGTAGCTGCCTTGTATGTATGCTGCCAGTAGCTACAGAGCTACCTTGTATGTATGCTGCCAGTAGCTACAGAGCTACCTTTTATGCAAGCTGCCAGTAGGCCACAGAGCTACCTTGTATGTATGCTGCCAGTAGCTACAGAGCTACCTTGTATGTATGCTGCCAGTAGCTACAGAGCTACCTTGTATGCATGCAGCCAGTAGCTACAGAGATACCTTGTATGTATGCTGCCAGTAGGCTACAGAGATACCTTGTATGTATGCTGCCAGTAGCTATATAGCTACCTTGTATGTATGCTGCCATTAGGCTACCTAGCTACCTTGTATGCATGCTGCCAGTAGTAGAATACAGACCTACCTTGTATGTATGCTGCCAGTAGGCTACAGAGCTACCTTATATATATGCTGCCAGTAGCTACAGAGCTACTTTGTATGTATGCTGCCAGTAGCTACAGAGCTAACTTGTATGCATGCTGCCAGTAGCTACAAAGCTACCTTGTATGCATGCTGCCAGTAGGCCACAGAGCTACCTTGTATGTATGCTGCCAGTAGCTACAGAGCTACCTTGTATGCAAGCTGCCAGTAGGCCACAGAGCTACCTTGTCTGCAAGCTGCCAGTAGGCCACAGAGCTACCTTGTATGTATGCTGCCAGTAGCTACAGAGCTAGCTTTTATGCATGCTGCCAGTAGCTGCCTTGTATGTATGCTGCCAGTAGCTGCAGAGCTACCTTGTATGTATGCTGCCAGTAGGCCACAGAGCTACCTTGTATGTATGCTGCCAGTAGCTACAGAGCTAGCTTGTATGCATGCTGCCAGTAGCTGCCTTGTATGTATGCTGCCAGTAGCTACAGAGCTACCTTGTATGTATGCTGCCAGTAGCTACAGAGCTACCTTTTATGCAAGCTGCCAGTAGGCCACAGAGCTACCTTGTATGTATGCTGCCAGTAGCTACAGAGCTACCTTGTATGTATGCTGCCAGTAGCTACAGAGCTACCTTGTATGTATGCTGCCAGTAGCTACAGAGCTACCTTTTATGCAAGCTGCCAGTAGCTGCCTTGTATGTATGCTGCCAGTAGGCCACAGAGCTACCTTGTATGTATGCTGCCAGTAGCTGCCTTGTATGTATGCTGCCAGTAGGCCACGTTGATTGATTGATTGAAATTTTTATTAGGCAAAAGAATGTAAAACAACACAGTTACATTTATAATGCTTTTGTCTAAAAGGTCCGGCCAAAAAAGTCCTTGCGGACTTGTTTCCGTTGGGGTCCTTGAGTTAATTTCATAGACATATATAGTAGCAACCAAACAGTTCAAAATCAACATGAAAATACAGATAATACATTAAAAAAAATACCACTATGTACAAAAAAAGCATTTAAAAAATATATGTACAAAAAAAAAAAAAAAAGGGGGGGGGGGGAAGCATGGAAAAATAAAAATTATATTAAAAAAAAAGCATGAGGAAATACAAAATATGTACAAAAAGAGGAGGGGGGGGGGTCGTCTGTCTACAGGGAAACTGGTACTAGCTCCTCTTTCGGCCTCCAGAAAGATGGGTTTTTAGGGCTGTTTTGAATGAGCCCAGCGAACTGCATTTTTTGAGGGATGGGGTTAGACTATTCCATTCCTTAGTGGCTGTGCTATAGAAGGAGAATTTGCCCATGTTTGTTTTATGGGTGGGTGGTACCAGATTGTTGTTTACGCTCCCTCTAGTTTCGTGGCTGTGGGTGTCACTAACTTTTTCGAGGTATTTATACAGATATGCGGGTATAGGGGGCATATCGGGCAAATCTGCATTTACAATTTTGAAGACCAGACCCATTTTTAGTTGTTTAACCCTGTCTTCCACCCTGAGCCAGCCTAGGCTGGCAAAGTGAGTGGGAGAGAGGTGGGTCATGGGCCCCAGTCCGAGAAGTAGTCGGATCAGTTTGTTTTGGGAGGTTTGAAGCTTAGTGTGTAGTGACACTGAGGTGTTGGAGTACCAAGAGGAGCTAGCATAGTCAAAAAGGGGCTGTATCAGGGCCCCTGAGAGGGTCCTGAGGGCCTGAGGGTTGACAAAAGAGGAAACTCTGCCCATAAATCTGGTTCTCTGGTTTACTCCTTTGACCACCTTTGTTGCCATGCTTTCACCTGTCAGGTATTTGTCAAGAATACATCCCAAATAGGTAATCTCTTCTTTGCTAGTGATGATTGTGTCATCGACTTTGACCTTGAAGTCATTTACCTTCATTTTACTGAGGGAATGTCTGGTCCCAAATAGGATGGATTCAGTTTTCCCAAGGTGTAGAGACAGTTTGTTATCGGTCAGCCAGGTACGGATTTTTGAGAGTTCAGAGCTGAGAGCTTCCTCAACTTGCAACTTGTCCTCACCCGAGATCAGGAGTGCCGAGTCATCAGCGAACAGGAACAGTTTGCAGTTACAGGCAGCATTCATGTCGTTAATGTATAGAAGGAACAGTAACGGCCCTAGAATGCTGCCTTGAGGAACCCCGCAGCTCACCGGGAGGGATGAGGACATGGTTCCGTTGATGTCAACCACTTGTTCTCTACCCTCCAGGTAAGATCTCATCCAATTTAGTGATGTGCAATCAAAACCAATCGCCCTCAGCTTATCAAGTAGAATTGCGTGGTTTACAGTGTCAAACGCCTTTTGGAGGTCCAGCATGACCATGCCACAGTATTTGCCCGAGTCTACCTCACGTTTGATGTAGTCGGTCAAATATAGTAGGCATGTGTCAGTGGAGTGGGATGTTCTGAAGCCTGATTGGAATTCAAACAACAGTTTACGCTCGCTGAGGTAGCTGTTGATTTGTTCTTGGATTGATCGCTCTATAACCTTTGAGATGGAACAAAGGATGGAAACAGGCCTATAGTTGCCAGGATCTAGTTTGCTTCCTTTTTTAAATAGAGGGATTACTCTTGCCAACTTGAATTCTTGTGGGACGTGACACTGACTGATGGATAAGTTTGTAATGTGGGCTACTATGGGAGCAATGGAGACCGCTGCGTCTCTGAGGAATCTGGTGGGGATGTTGTCAAGGCCGGTGGCCTTGTTTGGCTGTAGGGCGAGGAGTTTGTTTTGCACATCCTCAGTCAATACAGGTTTGAAAAAAAAAAAAGGAATCTTTTTTAGCCCCTAGTTTCTCATAGTGAGCTTGAATGTGGTCGGGGCCGTACAGACCTGAATGCTGAGGGAGTTTGCTTACCAACTGGGTTGCAACTGTGGTGAAGAAACTGTTAAAACAGTCCGCTACCAATTAATTGTCGGTAGTGAGTGAGCCACTTGAAATAATGCAAATGTTTGTAGATTTAGTCTGAATTTTTCCGTTGCAGCCTAATTGTTTTAGTGCCTCCCACAGTTTTTGTGGGTGGCTTTTGTTTGCCTCTATGTTCTCATTTAAGAAATTCTTTTTGGCATTTCTGATCAATTTAGTAACTACATTTCGTAGATTTCTGCACTTTTCAAGTAGCTGCTCACTTTTGTTTTTCCTGAGCTCAGAGTAGCTTTTGTTCCTGAGTTTGATGGCATTCAAAATGTCACCCTTCATCCAAGGTTCTGTGCTAGCTTTGACCCTCACCACCTTTGTGGGTGCGATGTTATCAAGTACACACAAAAAAGCTTTTTTGAAACAGGACCAGGACTCCTCCACAGAGGTGCAATTTAGGACATGGGACCAGTCCATTTTTCCAAGAGCTGTTGTTAGAAGATCACTCGAGTAGTGTTTCATAGACCTGCAGCTGATTGTCCTGTGACAACAAGCTCCAGGTCCGTGAATCTTCCGAGTGCAGAAAATGATATTGTGATCACTTAAACTACACTCAATCACTCCACTCTTGGAAATTCTGGATTGGTCCGTTGTCAACACTAGGTCTATGATTGATTGAGAAGCAATGCCTACCCTTGTAAAATGCTTTATCAGCTGGGTAAAGCTGTGCAGGTCACAGAACTTTCTGAGGGACTTAAAGGTAGCTGCGTCTTTCTTCAGAACACAGGTGTTAAAGTCACCAATTAGTACCGTCTCAGAGTTTCCTAAACCCGCCACATGATCCTCAATCAAGTCATAAAAAGCATTTTGATCTGGGGGTCTGTAGATGGCGCCAATTATCAGTGGTTTTGCATGTGGGTATACACCCAGACTGATTCAGTGGGGTTGTTATCCATATCTGGGATCACATCGTAAATAATGTCTGATCTCACATAGATGCAAACCCCACCCCCAGAGAGATTTCTGTCTTTTCTGATGACATTGTAGCCCTTTATTTCAATCTCAAAGTCTTTGATGGAATTATCCAACTTAGTTTCTGAGAATGAAATAATGTCTACCTTGCCACTTCCAAACATGGATCTCAGCTCAGACATTTTTTCAGGGTTTTTAAGACCTCTAGTAGAAAACAGGGCATCCATTTCTTCAGTTGAGTAGTAACCATTGTCCCTTTCAGGCTCTGGGGGGTCGGTGGGGGGGGTCGGAGGTGTGGGTGGGGGAGGGGGGGGCTTTGTGATGTCCGCGGGGGGGGGGTGTGGAGGTGATTTGAGGCCGCATAACCTTCCTTAGATCTGCCCTGGGGGAGGGGGGGTGGTGGATGTGGGGGAGGGGTGATGTGGGGAAACCCTTGTGTCGACCTCTGCCAAATTCCCCCAGGCAATGGACTGTTTGGGAAAATGGAAAACTCTCTGTTTCCACGCCGATCCCACAGGGGAAAACCATGTGGTTGTCCAGTGACCGCTTGGAAAACAGGGAAAGGAACTCCGTTTCCCAGCATTCCTCTCGGTGGGATACTATGCGGTTGTCCTGGTATCGACTGGTGGTGGTGGTGGAGGAGGAGGAGGGGGGGGTGGGGGAGGGGTGAAGCTATTGTCCCGCGTCGACGCCAAGCGGTGGTGCCAGGAGATGCTAGAAACAGGGGAAAAAACAACGTTTTCTTGTGCTTTTCTCTGAGAGAAACCTTGTGGTTGTCTTGGGCCCGTGTGGCGCATGAGGGAATCCTCTTGGTGACGCTGCTGTTGGGGAATCCCTTGTCTCGTCACTGGCCTCATTCCTTCAGGCGGTGGTCGTCTGCTTGAGAATGCAGGCACGGATGTTAACCGGGACAAATAATCCATCCTTGTTTCTCCAGCTCTTTGCTGGGGTTCATTCTTATCAGGTGAGGTGGGCCGTTGCCAAACAAAGTTATTTGTCTGCATGTAGTGGACCGGACCTTGTCGGGCGCTTCCGTCGCGTTTGAAATCAGCTGTTGTTAAGTTGCTTAAGCCGTTGTAGTTGTGATCATAGCGAGTCTCCGTGCTCTTCACGGTCGGTGGGCCGGGATTAGGGTGTACATTTCCCGACAGCAATAAACAGAGCTACCTTGTATGTATGCTGCCAGTAGCTACAGAGCTAGCTTGTATGCATGCTGCCAGTAGCCTACAGAGCTACCTTGTATGCGTGCTGCCAGTAGCTGCCTTGTATGTATGCTGCCAGTAGCTACAGAGCTACCTTGTATGTATGCTGCCAGTAGCTGCCTTGTATGCATGCTGCCAGTAGCTACAGAGCTACCTTGTATGTATGCTGCCAGTAGCTACAGAGCTACCTTGTATGCATGCTGCCAGTAGCTGCCTTGTATGCATGCTGCCAGTAGCTACAGAGCTACCTTGTATGCATGCTGCCAGTAGGCCACAGAGCTACCTTGTATGCAAGCTGCCAGTAGGCCACAGAGCTACCTTGTATGTATGCTGCCAGTAGCTACAGAGCTAGCTTGTATGCATGCTGCCAGTAGGCTACAGAGCTACCTTGTATGCATGCTGCCAGTAGCTGCCTTGTATGTATGCTGCCAGTAGGCCACAGAGCTACCTTGTATGCATGCTGCCAGTAGCTACAGAGCTAGCTTGTATGCATGCTGCCAGTAGGCTACAGCGCTACCTTGTATGTATGCAGCCAGTAGGCTACATAGCTACCTTGTATGTATGCTGCCAGTAGGCTACAGAGCGACCTTGTATGTATGCTGCCAGTAGGCTACAGAGCTACCTTGTATGTATGCTGCCAGTAGGCTACAGCGCTACCTTGTATGTATGCAGCCAGTAGGCTACATAGCTACCTTGTATGTAGGTTGCCAGTAGGCTACAGAGCTACCTTGTATGTATGCTGACAGTAGGCTACAGAGATACTTTGTATGTATGCTGCCAGTAGCTACAGAGATACCTTGTACGCATGCTGGCAGTAGCTAGAGAGCTACCTTATATTTATGCTGCAAGTAGCTACAGAGCTACCCTTTTTGTATGCTGCCAGTAGCTAAAAGCTACTTTGTATGTATGCTGCCAGTAGCTAAAAGCTATCTTGTATGTATGTTGCCAGTAGCTACAGAGATACCTTGTATGCATGCTGCCAGTAGCTAAAAGCTACCTTGTATGCATGCTGCCAGTAGCTACAGAGCTAGCTTGTATGCATGCTGCCAGTAGGCTACAGCGCTACCTTGTATGTATGCAGCCAGTAGGCTACATAGCTACCTTGTATGTATGCTGCCAGTAGGCTAAAGAGCTACCTTGTATGCATGCTGCCAGTAGCTAAAAGCTACCTTGTATGTATGTTGCCAGTAGCTACAGAGATACATTGTATGCATGCTGGCAGTAGCTAGAAAGCTACCATGTATGTATGCTGCCAGTAGCTAAGGAGATACCTTTTATGTATGCTGCCAGTTGCTACAGAGCTACCTTGTATGCATGCTGCCAGTAGCTACAGAGCTACCTTGTATGTTTGCTGCCAGTAGGCTACAAAGCTACCTTGTATGTATGCTGCCAGTAGCTACAGAGCTACCTTGTATGCATGCTGCCAGTAGCTACAGAGCTACCTTGTATGTTTGCTGCCCGTAGGCTACAAAGCTACCTTGTATATATGCTGCCAGTAGCTACAAAGCTACCTTGTATGCATGCTGCCAGTAGGCTACAAAGCTACCTTGTATGTATGCTGCCAGTAGCTACAGAGCTACCTTTTATGTATGCTGCCAGTAGGCTACAGAGATACCTTGTATGTATGCTGCCAGTAGGCTACAAAGCTACCTTGTATATATGCTGCCAGTAGCTACAGAGCTACCTTGTATGTATGCTGCCAGTAGGCTACAAAGCTACCTTGTATGTATGCTGCCAGTAGCTACAGAGCTACCTTGTATGCATGCTGCCAGTAGGCTACAGCGCTACCTTGTATGGATGCTGCCAGTAGGCTACAGAGATACCTTGTATGTATGCTGCCAGTATCTATATAGCTACCTTGTATGCATGCTGCCAGTAGCTACAGAGATACCTCGTATGCATGCTGGCAGTAGCTAGAGAGCTACCTTATATTTATGCTGCCAGTAGCTAAAAGCTACCTTGTTTGTATGTTGCCAGTAGCTACAGAGATACCTTGTATGCATGCTGGCAGTAGCTAGAAAGCTACCATATATGTATGCTGCCAGTAGCTACAGAGCTACCTTGTACGTATGCTGCCAGTAGCTAAAGAGATACCTTTTATGTATGCTGCCAGTTGCTACAGAGCTAACTTGTATGTATGCTGCCAGTAGGCCACAGAGCTACCTTGTATGTATGCTGTCAGAAGCTACAAAGCTACCTGGTATGCATGCTGCCAGTAGGCTACAGAGCTACCTTGTATGCATGCTGCCAGAAGGCTACAAAGCTACCTTGTATGTATGCTGCCAGTGGCTACAGAGCTACCTTGTATGTATGCTGCCAGTGGCTAAAGAGCTACCTTGTATGTATGCTGTCAGTAGAATACAGACCTACCTTGTATGTATGCTGCCAGTAGGCTACAGAGCTACCTTATATGTATGCTGCCAGTAGCTACAGAGCTACTTTGTATGTATGCTGCCAGTAGGCTACAGAGCTAACTTGTATGCATGCTGCCAGTAGCTACAAAGCTACCTTGTATGCATGCTGCCAGTAGGCTACAGAGCTACCTTGTATGTATGCACCCAGTAGGCTACAGAGCTACCTTTTATGCTTGCTGCCAGTAGCTACAGAGCTACCTTGTATTCATGCAGCCAGTAGGCTACAGAGCTTCCTTTTATGTATGCTGCCAGTAGCTACAGAGCTACTTTGTATGTATGCTGCCAGTAGGCTACAGCGCTACCTTGTATGCATTCTGCCAGTAGTCTACAGAGCTACCTTGTATGCATGCTGCCAGTAGGCTATAGAGCTACCTTGTATGTATGCAGCCAGTAGGCGACATAGCTACCTTGTATGCTTGCTGCCAGTAGGCTACAGAGATACCTTGTATGTATGCTGCCAGTAGCTACATAGATACCTTTTATGTATGCTGCCAGTAGCTACATAGCTACCTTGTATGCATGCTGCCAGTAGGCTACAGAGCTACCTTGTATGCATGCTGTCAGTAGTCTACAAAGCTACCTTGTATGTCTGCTGCCAGTAGGCTACATAGCTACCTTTTATGTATGCTGCCAGTAGCTACAGAGATACCTTGTATGTATGCTGCCAGTAGCTAAAGAGATACCTTTTATGTATGTTGCCAGTAGCTACAGAGATACCTTGTATGCATGCTGGCAGTAGCTAGAAAGCTACCATATATGTATGCTGCCAGTAGCTACAGAGCTACCTTGTACGCATGCTGCCAGTAGCTAAAGAGATACCTTTTATGTATGCTGCCAGTTGCTACAGAGCTAACTTGTATGTATGCTGCCAGTAGGCCACAGAGCTACCTTGTATGCATGCTGCCAGTAGCTACAGAGCTAGCTTGTATGCATGCTGCCAGTAGGCTACAGCGCTACCTTGTATGTATGCAGCCAGTAGGCTACATAGCTACCTTGTATGTATGCTGCCAGTAGGCTACAGAGCGACCTTGTATGTATGCTGCCAGTAGGCTACAGAGCTACCTTGTATGTATGCTGCCAGTAGGCTACAGCGCTACCTTGTATGTATGCAGCCAGTAGGCTACATAGCTACCTTGTATGTATGTTGCCAGTAGGCTACAGAGCTACCTTGTATGTATGCTGACAGTAGGCTACAGAGATACTTTGTATGTATGCTGCCAGTAGCTACAGAGATACCTTGTACGCATGCTGGCAGTAGCTAGAGAGCTACCTTATATTTATGCTGCAAGTAGCTACAGAGCTACCCTTTTTGTATGCTGCCAGTAGCTAAAAGCTACTTTGTATGTATGCTGCCAGTAGCTAAAAGCTATCTTGTATGTATGTTGCCAGTAGCTACAGAGATACCTTGTATGCATGCTGCCAGTAGCTAAAAGCTACCTTGTATGCATGCTGCCAGTAGCTACAGAGCTAGCTTGTATGCATGCTGCCAGTAGGCTACAGCGCTACCTTGTATGTATGCAGCCAGTAGGCTACATAGCTACCTTGTATGTATGCTGCCAGTAGGCTAAAGAGCTACCTTGTATGCATGCTGCCAGTAGCTAAAAGCTACCTTGTATGTATGTTGCCAGTAGCTACAGAGATACATTGTATGCATGCTGGCAGTAGCTAGAAAGCTACCATGTATGTATGCTGCCAGTAGCTAAGGAGATACCTTTTATGTATGCTGCCAGTTGCTACAGAGCTACCTTGTATGCATGCTGCCAGTAGCTACAGAGCTACCTTGTATGTTTGCTGCCAGTAGGCTACAAAGCTACCTTGTATGTATGCTGCCAGTAGCTACAGAGCTACCTTGTATGCATGCTGCCAGTAGCTACAGAGCTACCTTGTATGTTTGCTGCCAGTAGGCTACAAAGCTACCTTGTATATATGCTGCCAGTAGCTACAAAGCTACCTTGTATGCATGCTGCCAGTAGGCTACAAAGCTACCTTGTATGTATGCTGCCAGTAGCTACAGAGCTACCTTTTATGTATGCTGCCAGTAGGCTACAGAGATACCTTGTATGTATGCTGCCAGTAGGCTACAAAGCTACCTTGTATATATGCTGCCAGTAGCTACAGAGCTACCTTGTATGTATGCTGCCAGTAGGCTACAAAGCTACCTTGTATGTATGCTGCCAGTAGCTACAGAGCTACCTTGTATGCATGCTGCCAGTAGGCTACAGCGCTACCTTGTATGGATGCTGCCAGTAGGCTACAGAGATACCTTGTATGTATGCTGCCAGTATCTATATAGCTACCTTGTATGCATGCTGCCAGTAGCTACAGAGATACCTCGTATGCATGCTGGCAGTAGCTAGAGAGCTACCTTATATTTATGCTGCCAGTAGCTAAAAGCTACCTTGTTTGTATGTTGCCAGTAGCTACAGAGATACCTTGTATGCATGCTGGCAGTAGCTAGAAAGCTACCATATATGTATGCTGCCAGTAGCTACAGAGCTACCTTGTACGTATGCTGCCAGTAGCTAAAGAGATACCTTTTATGTATGCTGCCAGTTGCTACAGAGCTAACTTGTATGTATGCTGCCAGTAGGCCACAGAGCTACCTTGTATGTATGCTGTCAGAAGCTACAAAGCTACCTGGTATGCATGCTGCCAGTAGGCTACAGAGCTACCTTGTATGCATGCTGCCAGAAGGCTACAAAGCTACCTTGTATGTATGCTGCCAGTGGCTACAGAGCTACCTTGTATGTATGCTGCCAGTGGCTAAAGAGCTACCTTGTATGTATGCTGTCAGTAGAATACAGACCTACCTTGTATGTATGCTGCCAGTAGGCTACAGAGCTACCTTATATGTATGCTGCCAGTAGCTACAGAGCTACTTTGTATGTATGCTGCCAGTAGGCTACAGAGCTAACTTGTATGCATGCTGCCAGTAGCTACAAAGCTACCTTGTATGCATGCTGCCAGTAGGCTACAGAGCTACCTTGTATGTATGCACCCAGTAGGCTACAGAGCTACCTTTTATGCTTGCTGCCAGTAGCTACAGAGCTACCTTGTATTCATGCAGCCAGTAGGCTACAGAGCTTCCTTTTATGTATGCTGCCAGTAGCTACAGAGCTACTTTGTATGTATGCTGCCAGTAGGCTACAGCGCTACCTTGTATGCATTCTGCCAGTAGTCTACAGAGCTACCTTGTATGCATGCTGCCAGTAGGCTATAGAGCTACCTTGTATGTATGCAGCCAGTAGGCGACATAGCTACCTTGTATGCTTGCTGCCAGTAGGCTACAGAGATACCTTGTATGTATGCTGCCAGTAGCTACATAGATACCTTTTATGTATGCTGCCAGTAGCTACATAGCTACCTTGTATGCATGCTGCCAGTAGGCTACAGAGCTACCTTGTATGCATGCTGTCAGTAGTCTACAAAGCTACCTTGTATGTCTGCTGCCAGTAGGCTACATAGCTACCTTTTATGTATGCTGCCAGTAGCTACAGAGATACCTTGTATGTATGCTGCCAGTAGCTAAAGAGATACCTTTTATGTATGTTGCCAGTAGCTACAGAGATACCTTGTATGCATGCTGGCAGTAGCTAGAAAGCTACCATATATGTATGCTGCCAGTAGCTACAGAGCTACCTTGTACGCATGCTGCCAGTAGCTAAAGAGATACCTTTTATGTATGCTGCCAGTTGCTACAGAGCTACCTTGTATGCATGCTGCCAATAGCTACAGAGCTACCTTGTATGTATGCTGCCAGTAGGCTACAAAGCTATCTTGTATGCATGCTGCCCGTAGGCTACAAAGCTACCTTGTATGTATGCTGCCAGTAGGTTACAAAGCTACCTTGTATGTATGCTGCCAGTAGCTACAGAGCTACCTTGTATGCATGCTGCCAGTAGGCTACAAAGCTATCTTGTATGCATGCTGCCCGTAGGCTACAAAGCTACCTTGTATGTATGCTGCCAGTAGCTACAGAGCAACCTTGTATGTAAGCTGCCAGTAGGCTACAGAGATACCTTGTATGTATGCTGCGAGTAGGCTACAGATACCTTGTATGTATGCTGCCAGTAAGCTAGAGAGCTACCTTGTATGCATGCTGCCAGTAGGCTAAAGAGCTACCTTGTATACATGCTGCCAGTAGGCTAGAGAGCTACCTTGTATGCATGCTGCCAGTAGCTAAAGAGCTACCTTTTATGCATGCTACCAGTAGCTACATAGCTACTTTGTATGTATGCTGCCAGTATGTTACAGAGCTACCTTTTATGCTTGCTGCCAGTAGCTACAGAGCTACCTTGTATTCATGCAGCCAGTAGGCTACAGAGCTTCCTTTTATGTATGCTGCCAGTAGCTACAGAGCTACTTTGTATGTATGCTGCCAGTAGGCTACAGCGCTACCTTGTATGCATTCTGCCAGTAGTCTACAGAGCTACCTTGTATGCATGCTGCCAGTAGGCTATAGAGCTACCTTGTATGTATGCAGCCAGTAGGCGACATAGCTACCTTGTATGCTTGCTGCCAGTAGGCTACAGAGATACCTTGTATGTATGCTGCCAGTAGCTACATAGATACCTTTTATGTATGCTGCCAGTAGCTACATAGCTACCTTGTATGCATGCTGCCAGTAGGCTACAGAGCTACCTTGTATGCATGCTGTCAGTAGTCTACAAAGCTACCTTGTATGTCTGCTGCCAGTAGGCTACATAGCTACCTTTTATGTATGCTGCCAGTAGCTACAGAGCTACCTTGTCTGTATGCTGCCAGTAGCTATAGAGATACCTTGTATGCATGATGCCAGTAGCTACAGAGATACCTTGTATGCATGCTGGCAGTAGCTAGAGAGCTACCTTATATGTATGCTGCCAGTAGTTACAGAGCTACCTTTTATGTATGCTGCCAGTGGCTAAAAGCTACCTTGTATGTATGCTGCCAGTAGCTAAAAGCTACTTGTATTTATACTGCCAGTAGCTACAGAGATACCTTTTATACATGCTGGCAGTAGCTAGAAAGCTACCATATATGTATGCTGCCAGTAGCTAAAGAGATATATATTATGTATGCTGCCAGTAGCCACAGAACTACCTTGTAAGTATATTGCCAGTAGGCTACAGAGCTATCTTGTATGTATGCTGCCAGTAGGCTACAGAACTACCTTGTATGTATGCTGCCAGTAGCTACAGAGCAACCTTGTATGTATGCTGCCAGTAGCTACAGAGTTACCTTGTATGTATGCTGCCAGTAGCTACAGAGCTACCTTGTATGTATGCTGCCAGTAGCTACAGAGCTACCTTGTATGTATGCTGCCAGTAGCTACAGAGCTACCTTGTATGTATGCTGCCAGTAGCTACAGAGCTACCTTGTATGTATGCTGCCAGTAGGCTACAGAGATACCTTGTATGTATGCTGCCAGTAGGCTACAAAGCTACCTTGTATGTATGCTGCCAGTAGCTACAGAGCTACCTTGTATGTATGCTGCCAGTAGGCTACAAAGCTACCTTGTATGTATGCTGCCAGTAGCTACAGAGCTACCTTGTATGCATGCTGCCAGTAGGCTACAGCGCTACCTTGTATGCATGCTGCCAGTAGGCTACAGAGATACCTTGTATGTATGCTGCCAGTATCTCAATACCTACCTTGTATGCATGCTGCCAGTAGGCTACAGAGATACCTCGTATGCATGCTGGCAGTAGCTAGAGAGCTACCTTATATTTATGCTGCAAGTAGCTACAGAGCTACCCTTATGTATGCTGCCAGTAGCTAAAAGCTACCTTGTATTTATGCTGCCAGTAGCTAAAAGCTACCTTGTATGCATGCTGCAGTAGCTAAAAGCTACCTTGTTTGTATGTTGCCAGTAGCTACAGAGATACCTTGTATGCATGCTGGCAGTAGCTAGAAAGCTACCATATATGTATGCTGCCAGTAGCTACAGAGCTACCTTGTACGTATGCTGCCAGTAGCTAAAGAGATACCTTTTATGTATGCTGCCAGTTGCTACAGAGCTAACTTGTATTTATGCTGCCAGTAGGCCACAGAGCTACCTTGTATGTATGCTGCCAGAAGCTACAAAGCTACCTGGTATGCATGCTGCCAGTAGGCTAGAGAGCTACCTTGTATGCATGCTGCCAGAAGGCTACAAAGCTAGCTTGTATGCATGCTGCCAGTAGGCTACAGAGCTACCTTGTATGTATGCAACCAGTAGGCTACATAGCTACCTTTTATGTATGCTGCCAGTAGGCTAAAGAGCTACCTTGTATGTATGCTGCCAGTAGGCTACAGAGATACCTTGTATGTATGCTGCCAGTATCTATATAGCTACCTTGTATGCATGCTGCCAGTAGCTACAGAGATACCTTGTATGCATGCTGGCAGTAGCTAGAGAGCTACCTTATATTTATGCTGCAAGTAGCTACAGAGCTACCCTTATGTATGCTGCCAGTAGCTAAAAGCTACCTTGTATTTATGCTGCCAGTAGCTAAAAGCTACCTTGTATGCATGCTGCCAGTAGCTAAAAGCTACCTTGTATGTATGTTGCCAGTAGCTACAGAGATACCTTGTATGCATGCTGGCAGTAGCTAGAAAGCTACCATATACAGTATGTATGCTGCCAGTAGCTACAGAGCTACCTTGTACGCAAGCTGCCAGTAGCTAAAGAGATACCTTTTATGTATGCTGCCAGTTGCTACAGAGCTACCTTGTATGCATGCTGCCAGTAGCTACAGAGCTACCTTGTATGTATGCTGCCAGTATGCTACAGAGTTACCTTGTATGCATGCTGCCAGTAGGCTACAGAGCTACCTTGTATGTATTCTGCCAGTAGTTTACAACGCTACCTTGTATGTATGCTGCCAGTAGGTTACAAAGCTACCTTGTATGCATGCTGCCCGTAGGCTACAAAGCTACCTTGTATGTATGCTGCCAGTAGCTACAGAGCAACCTTGTATGCATGCTGCCAGTAGGCTAAATAGCTACCTTGTATGCATGCTGCCAGTAGGCTACAGAGCTACCTTGTATGCATGCTGCCAGTAGCTAAAGAGCTACCTTTTATGCATGCAGCCAGTAAGCTACAGAGCTACATTGTATGTATGCTACCAGTAGCTACATAGCTACTTTGTATGTATGCTGCCAGTATGTTACAGAGCTACCTTTTATGCATGCTGCCAGTAGCTACAGAGCTACCTTGTATTCATGCAGCCAGTAGGCTACAGAGCTTCCTTTTATGTATGCTGCCAGTAGCTACAGAGCTACTTTGTATGTATGCTGCCAGTAGGCTACAGCGCTACCTTGTATGCATGCTGTCAGTAGTCTACAGAGCTACCTTGTATGCATGCTGCCAGTAGGCTAGAGAGCTACCTTGTATGCATGCTGCCAGAAGGCTACAAAGCTAGCTTGTATGCATGCTGCCAGTAGGCTACAGAGCTACCTTGTATGTATGCAACCAGTAGGCTACATAGCTACCTTTTATGTATGCTGCCAGTAGGCTAAAGAGCTACCTTGTATGTATGCTGCCAGTAGGCTACAGAGATACCTTGTATGTATGCTGCCAGTATCTATATAGCTACCGTGTATGCATGCTGCCAGTAGCTCCAGAGATACCTTGTATGCATGCTGGCAGTAGCTAGAGAGCTACCTTATATTTATGCTGCAAGTAGCTACAGAGCTACCCTTATGTATGCTGCCAGTAGCTAAAAGCTACCTTGTATTTATGCTGCCAGTAGCTAAAAGCTACCTTGTATGCATGCTGCAGTAGCTAAAAGCTACCTTGTTTGTATGTTGCCAGTAGCTACAGAGATACCTTGTATGCATGCTGGCAGTAGCTAGAAAGCTACCATATATGTATGCTGCCAGTAGCTACAGAGCTACCTTGTACGTATGCTGCCAGTAGCTAAAGAGATACCTTTTATGTATGCTGCCAGTTGCTACAGAGCTAACTTGTATTTATGCTGCCAGTAGGCCACAGAGCTACCTTGTATGTATGCTGCCAGAAGCTACAAAGCTACCTGGTATGCATGCTGCCAGTAGGCTAGAGAGCTACCTTGTATGCATGCTGCCAGAAGGCTACAAAGCTAGCTTGTATGCATGCTGCCAGTAGGCTACAGAGCTACCTTGTATGTATGCAACCAGTAGGCTACATAGCTACCTTTTATGTATGCTGCCAGTAGGCTAAAGAGCTACCTTGTATGTATGCTGCCAGTAGGCTACAGAGATACCTTGTATGTATGCTGCCAGTATCTATATAGCTACCTTGTATGCATGCTGCCAGTAGCTACAGAGATACCTTGTATGCATGCTGGCAGTAGCTAGAGAGCTACCTTATATTTATGCTGCAAGTAGCTACAGAGCTACCCTTATGTATGCTGCCAGTAGCTAAAAGCTACCTTGTATTTATGCTGCCAGTAGCTAAAAGCTACCTTGTATGCATGCTGCCAGTAGCTAAAAGCTACCTTGTATGTATGTTGCCAGTAGCTACAGAGATACCTTGTATGCATGCTGGCAGTAGCTAGAAAGCTACCATATACAGTATGTATGCTGCCAGTAGCTACAGAGCTACCTTGTACGCAAGCTGCCAGTAGCTAAAGAGATACCTTTTATGTATGCTGCCAGTTGCTACAGAGCTACCTTGTATGCATGCTGCCAGTAGCTACAGAGCTACCTTGTATGTATGCTGCCAGTATGCTACAGAGTTACCTTGTATGCATGCTGCCAGTAGGCTACAGAGCTACCTTGTATGTATTCTGCCAGTAGTTTACAACGCTACCTTGTATGTATGCTGCCAGTAGGTTACAAAGCTACCTTGTATGCATGCTGCCAGTAGGCTACAAAGCTATCTTGTATGCATGCTGCCCGTAGGCTACAAAGCTACCTTGTATGTATGCTGCCAGTAGCTACAGAGCAACCTTGTATGCATGCTGCCAGTAGGCTAAATAGCTACCTTGTATGCATGCTGCCAGTAGGCTACAGAGCTACCTTGTATGCATGCTGCCAGTAGCTAAAGAGCTACCTTTTATGCATGCAGCCAGTAAGCTACAGAGCTACATTGTATGTATGCTACCAGTAGCTACATAGCTACTTTGTATGTATGCTGCCAGTATGTTACAGAGCTACCTTTTATGCATGCTGCCAGTAGCTACAGAGCTACCTTGTATTCATGCAGCCAGTAGGCTACAGAGCTTCCTTTTATGTATGCTGCCAGTAGCTACAGAGCTACTTTGTATGTATGCTGCCAGTAGGCTACAGCGCTACCTTGTATGCATGCTGTCAGTAGTCTACAGAGCTACCTTGTATGCATGCTGCCAGTAGGCTAGAGAGCTACCTTGTATGCATGCTGCCAGAAGGCTACAAAGCTAGCTTGTATGCATGCTGCCAGTAGGCTACAGAGCTACCTTGTATGTATGCAACCAGTAGGCTACATAGCTACCTTTTATGTATGCTGCCAGTAGGCTAAAGAGCTACCTTGTATGTATGCTGCCAGTAGGCTACAGAGATACCTTGTATGTATGCTGCCAGTATCTATATAGCTACCGTGTATGCATGCTGCCAGTAGCTCCAGAGATACCTTGTATGCATGCTGGCAGTAGCTAGAGAGCTACCTTATATTTATGGGGGTGCTCCTTCCATTCCGACATCTCACCACTCCGACTAGTGGCTTCCGCGTGCGGTTATGGTTAGGGTTAGGGTTAGGTATAGGGTTCGTCAACGTCGGAAAGGCGACATGTCGGAAAGGAGAAATGCACCCATATTTATGCTGCAAGTAGCTACAGAGCTACCCTTATGTATGCTGCCAGTAGCTAAAAGCTACCTTGTATTTATGCTGCCAGTAGCTAAAAGCTACCTTGTATGCATGCTGCCAGTAGCTAAAAGCTACCTTGTATGTATGTTGCCAGTAGCTACAGAGATACCTTGTATGCATGCTGGCAGTAGCTAGAAAGCTACCATATACAGTATGTATGCTGCCAGTAGCTACAGAGCTACCTTGTACGCATGCTGCCAGTAGCTAAAGAGATACCTTTTATGTATGCTGCCAGTTGCTACAGAGCTACCTTGTATGCATGCTGCCAGTAGCTACAGAGCTACCTTGTATGTATGCTGCCAGTATGCTACAGAGTTACCTTGTATGCATGCTGCCAGTAGGCTACAGAGCTACCTTGTATGTATTCTGCCAGTAGTTTACAACGCTACCTTGTATGTATGCTGCCAGTAGGTTACAAAGCTACCTTGTATGCATGCTGCCAGTAGGCTACAAAGCTATCTTGTATGCATGCTGCCCGTAGGCTACAAAGCTACCTTGTATGTATGCTGCCAGTAGCTACAGAGCAACATTGTATGCATGCTGCCAGTAGGCTAAAGAGCTACCTTGTATGCATGCTGCCAGTAGGCTACAGAGCTACCTTGTATGCATGCTGCCAGTAGCTAAAGAGCTACCTTTTATGCATGCAGCCAGTAGGCTACAGAGCTACATTGTATGTATGCTACCAGTAGCTACATAGCTACTTTGTATGTATGCTGCCAGTATGTTACAGAGCTACCTTTTATGCATGCTGCCAGTAGCTACAGAGCTACCTTGTATTCATGCAGCCAGTAGGCTACAGAGCTTCCTTTTATGTATGCTGCCAGTAGCTACAGAGCTACTTTGTATGTATGCTGCCAGTAGGCTACAGCGCTACCTTGTATGCATAATGTCAGTAGTCTACAGAGCTACCTTGTATGCATGCTGCCAGTAGGCTATAGAGCTACCTTGTATGTATGCAGCCAGTAGGCGACATAGCTACCTTGTATGCTTGCTGCCAGTAGGCTACAGAGATACCTTGTATGTATGCTGCCAGTAGCTACATAGATACCTTTTATGTATGCTGCCAGTAGCTACATAGCTACCTTGTATGCATGCTGCCAGTAGGCTACAGAGCTACCTTGTATGCATGCTGTCAGTAGGCTACAAAGCTACCTTGTATGTCTGCTGCCAGTAGGCTACATAGCTACCTTTTATGTATGCTGCCAGTAGCTACAGAGATACCTTGTATGTATGCTGCTAGTAGCTACAGAGCTACCTTGTTTGTATGCTGCCAGTAGCTATAGAGATACCTTGTATGCATGATGCCAGTAGCTACAGAGATACCTTGTATGCATGCTGGCAGTAGCTAGAGAGCTACTTTATATGTATGCTGCCAGTAGTTACAGAGCTACCTTTTATATATGCTGCCAGTAGCTACAGAGCTACCTTGTATGCATGCTGCCAGTAGCTAAAAGCTACCTTGTATGTATGTTGCCAGTAGCTAAAGAGATACCTTTTATGTATGCTGCCAGTTGCTACAGAGCTACCTTGTATGCATGCTGCCAGTAGCTACAGAGCTACCTTGTATGTTTGCTGCCAGTAGGCTACAAAGCTACCTTGTATGTATGCTGCCAGTAGCTACAGAGCTACCTTGTATGCATGCTGCCAGTAGCTACAGAGCTACCTTGTATGTTTGCTGCCAGTAGGCTACAAAGCTACCTTGTATGTATGCTGCCAGTAGCTACAAAGCTACCTTGTATGCATGCTGCCAGTAGGCTACAAAGCTACCTTGTATGTATGCTGCCAGTAGCTACAGAGCTACCTTGTATGTATGCTGCCAGTAGGCTACAGAGATACCTTGTATGTATGCTGCCAGTAGCTACAGAGCTACCTTGTATGTATGCTGCCAGTAGGCTACAAAGCTACCTTGTATGTATGCTGCCAGTAGCTACAGAGCTACCTTGTATGCATGCTGCCAGTAGGCTACAGCGCTACCTTGTATGCATGCTGCCAGTAGGCTACAGAGATACCTTGTATGTATGCTGCCAGTATCTATATAGCTACCTTGTATGCATGCTGCCAGTAGCTACAGAGATACCTCGTATGCATGCTGGCAGTAGCTAGAGAGCTACCTTATATTTATGCTGCAAGTAGCTACAGAGCTACCCTTATGTATGCTGCCAGTAGATAAAAGCTACCTTGTATTTATGCTGCCAGTAGCTAAAAGCTACCTTGTATGCATGCTGCCAGTAGCTAAAAGCTACCTTGTTTGTATGTTGCCAGTAGCTACAGAGATACCTTGTATGCATGCTGGCAGTAGCTAGAAAGCTACCATATATGTATGCTGCCAGTAGCTAAAGAGATACCTTTTATGTATGCTGCCAGTTGCTACAGAGCTAACTTGTATGTATGCTGCCAGTAGGCCACAGAGCTACCTTGTATGTATGCTGCCAGAAGCTACAAAGCTACCTGGTATGCATGCTGCCAGTAGGCTACAGAGCTACCTTGTATGCATGCTGCCAGAAGGCTACAAAGCTACCTTGTATGTATGCTGCCAGTGGCTACAGAGCTACCTTGTATGTATGCTGCCAGTGGCTAAAGAGCTACCTTGTATGTATGCTGTCAGTAGAATACAGACCTACCTTGTATGTATGCTGCCATTAGGCTACAGAGCTACCTTATATGTATGCTGCCAGTAGCTACAGAGCTACTTTGTATGTATGCTGCCAGTAGGCTACAGAGCTAACTTGTATGCATGCTGCCAGTAGCTACAAAGCTATCTTGTATGCATGCTGCAAGTAGGCTACAGAGCTACCTTGTATGTATGCAACCAGTAGGCTACATAGCTACCTTTTATGTATGCTGCCAGTAGGCTAAAGAGCTACCTTGTATGTATGCTGCCAGTAGGCTACAGAGATACCTTGTATGTATGCTGCCAGTATCTATATAGCTACCTTGTATGCATGCTGGCAGTAGCTAGAGAGCTACCTTATATTTATGCTGCAAGTAGCTACAGAGCTACCCTTATGTATGCTGCCAGTAGCTAAAAGCTACCTTGTATTTTTGCTGCCAGTAGCTAAAAGCTACCTTGTATGCATGCTGCCAGTAGCTAAAAGCTACCTTGTATGTATCTTGCCAGTAGCTACAGAGATACCTTGTATGCATGCTGGCAGTAGCTAGAAAGCTACCATATATGTATGCTGCCAGTAGCTACAGAGCTACCTTGTACGCATGCTGCCAGTAGCTAAAGAGATACCTTTTATGTATGCTGCCAGTTGCTACAGAGCTACCTTGTATGCATGCTGCCAATAGCTACAGAGCTACCTTGTATGTATTCTGCCAGTAGTTTACAACGCTACCTTGTATGTATGCTGCCAGTAGCTACAGAGCTACCTTGTATGCATGCTGCCAGTAGGCTACAAAGCTATCTTGTATGCATGCTGCCCGTAGGCTACAAAGCTACCTTGTATGTATGCTGCCAGTAGCTACAGAGCAACCTTGTATGTAAGCTGCCAGTAGGCTACAGAGATACCTTGTATGTATGCTGCGAGTAGGCTACAGATACCTTGTATGTATGCTGCCAGTAAGCTAGAGAGCTACCTTGTATGCATGCTGCCAGTAGGCTAAAGAGCTACCTTGTATACATGCTGCCAGTAGGCTAGAGAGCTACCTTGTATGCATGCTGCCAGTAGCTAAAGAGCTACCTTTTATGCATGCTACCAGTAGCTACATAGCTACTTTGTATGTATGCTGCCAGTATGTTACAGAGCTACCTTTTATGCTTGCTGCCAGTAGCTACAGAGCTACCTTGTATTCATGCAGCCAGTAGGCTACAGAGCTTCCTTTTATGTATGCTGCCAGTAGCTACAGAGCTACTTTGTATGTATGCTGCCAGTAGGCTACAGCGCTACCTTGTATGCATTCTGCCAGTAGTCTACAGAGCTACCTTGTATGCATGCTGCCAGTAGGCTATAGAGCTACCTTGTATGTATGCAGCCAGTAGGCGACATAGCTACCTTGTATGCTTGCTGCCAGTAGGCTACAGAGATACCTTGTATGTATGCTGCCAGTAGCTACATAGATACCTTTTATGTATGCTGCCAGTAGCTACATAGCTACCTTGTATGCACGCTGCCAGTAGGCTACAGAGCTACCTTGTATGCATGCTGTCAGTAGGCTACAAAGCTACCTTGTATGTCTGCTGCCAGTAGGCTACATAGCTACCTTTTATGTATGCTGCCAGTAGCTACAGAGATACCTTGTATGTATGCTGCCAGTAGCTACAGAGCTACCTTGTTTGTATGCTGCCAGTAGCTATAGAGATACCTTGTATGCATGATGCCAGTAGCTACAGAGATACCTTGTATGCATGCTGGCAGTAGCTAGAGAGCTACCTTATATGTATGCTGCCAGTAGTTACAGAGCTACCTTTTATGTATGCTGCCAGTGGCTAAAAGCTACCTTGTATGTATGCTGCCAGTAGCTAAAAGCTACTTGTATTTATACTGCCAGTAGCTACAGAGATACCTTTTATACATGCTGGCAGTAGCTAGAAAGCTACCATATATGTATGCTGCCAGTAGCTAAAGAGATATATATTATGTATGCTGCCAGTAGCCACAGAACTACCTTGTAAGTATATTGCCAGTAGGCTACAGAACTACCTTGTATGTATGCTGCCAGTAGCTACAGAGCAACCTTGTATGTATGCTGCCAGTAGCTACAGAGTTACCTTGTATGTATGCTGCCAGTAGCTACAGAGCTACCTTGTATGTATGCTGCCAGTAGCTACAGAGCTACCTTGTATGTATGCTGCCAGTAGCTACAGAGCTACCTTGTATGTATGCTGCCAGTAGCTACAGAGCTACCTTGTATGTATGCTGCCAGTAGGCTACAGAGATACCTTGTATGTATGCTGCCAGTAGCTACAGAGCTACCTTGTATGTATGCTGCCAGTAGGCTACAGAGATACCTTGTATGTATGCTGCCAGTAGGCTACAAAGCTACCTTGTATGTATGCTGCCAGTAGCTACAGAGCTACCTTGTATGTATGCTGCCAGTAGGCTACAAAGCTACCTTGTATGTATGCTGCCAGTAGCTACAGAGCTACCTTGTATGCATGCTGCCAGTAGGCTACAGCGCTACCTTGTATGCATGCTGCCAGTAGGCTACAGAGATACCTTGTATGTATGCTGCCAGTATCTCAATACCTACCTTGTATGCATGCTGCCAGTAGCTACAGAGATACCTCGTATGCATGCTGGCAGTAGCTAGAGAGCTACCTTATATTTATGCTGCAAGTAGCTACAGAGCTACCCTTATGTATGCTGCCAGTAGCTAAAAGCTACCTTGTATTTATGCTGCCAGTAGCTAAAAGCTACCTTGTATGCATGCTGCAGTAGCTAAAAGCTACCTTGTTTGTATGTTGCCAGTAGCTACAGAGATACCTTGTATGCATGCTGGCAGTAGCTAGAAAGCTACCATATATGTATGCTGCCAGTAGCTACAGAGCTACCTTGTACGTATGCTGCCAGTAGCTAAAGAGATACCTTTTATGTATGCTGCCAGTTGCTACAGAGCTAACTTGTATTTATGCTGCCAGTAGGCCACAGAGCTACCTTGTATGTATGCTGCCAGAAGCTACAAAGCTACCTGGTATGCATGCTGCCAGTAGGCTAGAGAGCTACCTTGTATGCATGCTGCCAGAAGGCTACAAAGCTAGCTTGTATGCATGCTGCCAGTAGGCTACAGAGCTACCTTGTATGTATGCAACCAGTAGGCTACATAGCTACCTTTTATGTATGCTGCCAGTAGGCTAAAGAGCTACCTTGTATGTATGCTGCCAGTAGGCTACAGCGCTACCTTGTATGGATGCTGCCAGTAGGCTACAGAGATACCTTGTATGTATGCTGCCAGTATCTATATAGCTACCTTGTATGCATAATGCCAGTAGCTACAGAGATACCTCGTATGCATGCTGGCAGTAGCTAGAGAGCTACCTTATATTTATGCTGCCAGTAGCTAAAAGCTACCTTGTTTGTATGTTGCCAGTAGCTACAGAGATACCTTGTATGCATGCTGGCAGTAGCTAGAAAGCTACCATATATGTATGCTGCCAGTAGCTACAGAGCTACCTTGTACGTATGCTGCCAGTAGCTAAAGAGATACCTTTTATGTATGCTGCCAGTTGCTACAGAGCTAACTTGTATGTATGCTGCCAGTAGGCCACAGAGCTACCTTGTATGTATGCTGTCAGAAGCTACAAAGCTACCTGGTATGCATGCTGCCAGTAGGCTACAGAGCTACCTTGTATGCATGCTGCCAGAAGGCTACAAAGCTACCTTGTATGTATGCTGCCAGTGGCTACAGAGCTACCTTGTATGTATGCTGCCAGTGGCTAAAGAGCTACCTTGTATGTATGCTGTCAGTAGAATACAGACCTACCTTGTATGTATGCTGCCAGTAGGCTACAGAGCTACCTTATATGTATGCTGCCAGTAGCTACAGAGCTACTTTGTATGTATGCTGCCAGTAGGCTACAGAGCTAACTTGTATGCATGCTGCCAGTAGCTACAAAGCTACCTTGTATGCATGCTGCCAGTAGGCTACAGAGCTACCTTGTATGTATGCACCCAGTAGGCTACATAGCTACCTTTTATGTATGCTGCCAGTAGCTACAGAGATACCTTGTATGTATGCTGCCAGTAGCTAAAGAGATACCTTTTATGTATGTTGCCAGTAGCTACAGAGATACCTTGTATGCATGCTGGCAGTAGCTAGAAAGCTACCATATATGTATGCTGCCAGTAGCTACAGAGCTACCTTGTACGCATGCTGCCAGTAGCTAAAGAGATACCTTTTATGTATGCTGCCAGTTGCTACAGAGCTACCTTGTATGCATGCTGCCAATAGCTACAGAGCTACCTTGTATGTATGCTGCCAGTAGGCTACAAAGCTATCTTGTATGCATGCTGCCCGTAGGCTACAAAGCTACCTTGTATGTATGCTGCCAGTAGGTTACAAAGCTACCTTGTATGTATGCTGCCAGTAGCTACAGAGCTACCTTGTATGCATGCTGCCAGTAGGCTACAAAGCTATCTTGTATGCATGCTGCCCGTAGGCTACAAAGCTACCTTGTATGTATGCTGCCAGTAGCTACAGAGCAACCTTGTATGTAAGCTGCCAGTAGGCTACAGAGATACCTTGTATGTATGCTGCGAGTAGGCTACAGATACCTTGTATGTATGCTGCCAGTAAGCTAGAGAGCTACCTTGTATGCATGCTGCCAGTAGGCTAAAGAGCTACCTTGTATACATGCTGCCAGTAGGCTAGAGAGCTACCTTGTATGCATGCTGCCAGTAGCTAAAGAGCTACCTTTTATGCATGCTACCAGTAGCTACATAGCTACTTTGTATGTATGCTGCCAGTATGTTACAGAGCTACCTTTTATGCTTGCTGCCAGTAGCTACAGAGCTACCTTGTATTCATGCAGCCAGTAGGCTACAGAGCTTCCTTTTATGTATGCTGCCAGTAGCTACAGAGCTACTTTGTATGTATGCTGCCAGTAGGCTACAGCGCTACCTTGTATGCATTCTGCCAGTAGTCTACAGAGCTACCTTGTATGCATGCTGCCAGTAGTCTATAGAGCTACCTTGTATGTATGCAGCCAGTAGGCGACATAGCTACCTTGTATGCTTGCTGCCAGTAGGCTACAGAGATACCTTGTATGTATGCTGCCAGTAGCTACATAGATACCTTTTATGTATGCTGCCAGTAGCTACATAGCTACCTTGTATGCATGCTGCCAGTAGGCTACAGAGCTACCTTGTATGCATGCTGTCAGTAGTCTACAAAGCTACCTTGTATGTCTGCTGCCAGTAGGCTACATAGCTACCTTTTATGTATGCTGCCAGTAGCTACAGAGATACCTTGTATGTATGCTGCCAGTAGCTACAGAGCTACCTTGTCTGTATGCTGCCAGTAGCTATAGAGATACCTTGTATGCATGATGCCAGTAGCTACAGAGATACCTTGTATGCATGCTGGCAGTAGCTAGAGAGCTACCTTATATGTATGCTGCCAGTAGTTACAGAGCTACCTTTTATGTATGCTGCCAGTGGCTAAAAGCTACCTTGTATGTATGCTGCCAGTAGCTAAAAGCTACTTGTATTTATACTGCCAGTAGCTACAGAGATACCTTTTATACATGCTGGCAGTAGCTAGAAAGCTACCATATATGTATGCTGCCAGTAGCTAAAGAGATATATATTATGTATGCTGCCAGTAGCCACAGAACTACCTTGTAAGTATATTGCCAGTAGGCTACAGAGCTATCTTGTATGTATGCTGCCAGTAGGCTACAGAACTACCTTGTATGTATGCTGCCAGTAGCTACAGAGCAACCTTGTATGTATGCTGCCAGTAGCTACAGAGTTACCTTGTATGTATGCTGCCAGTAGCTACAGAGCTACCTTGTATGTATGCTGCCAGTAGCTACAGAGCTACCTTGTATGTATGCTGCCAGTAGCTACAGAGCTACCTTGTATGTATGCTGCCAGTAGCTACAGAGCTACCTTGTATGTATGCTGCCAGTAGGCTACAAAGCTACCTTGTATGTATGCTGCCAGTAGCTACAGAGCTACCTTGTATGTATGCTGCCAGTAGGCTACAAAGCTACCTTGTATGTATGCTGCCAGTAGGCTACAAAGCTACCTTGTATGTATGCTGCCAGTAGCTACAGAGCTACCTTGTATGTATGCTGCCAGTAGGCTACAAAGCTACCTTGTATGTATGCTGCCAGTAGCTACAGAGCTACCTTGTATGCATGCTGCCAGTAGGCTACAGCGCTACCTTGTATGCATGCTGCCAGTAGGCTACAGAGATACCTTGTATGTATGCTGCCAGTATCTCAATACCTACCTTGTATGCATGCTGCCAGTAGCTACAGAGATACCTCGTATGCATGCTGGCAGTAGCTAGAGAGCTACCTTATATTTATGCTGCAAGTAGCTACAGAGCTACCCTTATGTATGCTGCCAGTAGCTAAAAGCTACCTTGTATTTATGCTGCCAGTAGCTAAAAGCTACCTTGTATGCATGCTGCAGTAGCTAAAAGCTACCTTGTTTGTATGTTGCCAGTAGCTACAGAGATACCTTGTATGCATGCTGGCAGTAGCTAGAAAGCTACCATATATGTATGCTGCCAGTAGCTACAGAGCTACCTTGTACGTATGCTGCCAGTAGCTAAAGAGATACCTTTTATGTATGCTGCCAGTTGCTACAGAGCTAACTTGTATTTATGCTGCCAGTAGGCCACAGAGCTACCTTGTATGTATGCTGCCAGAAGCTACAAAGCTACCTGGTATGCATGCTGCCAGTAGGCTAGAGAGCTACCTTGTATGCATGCTGCCAGAAGGCTACAAAGCTAGCTTGTATGCATGCTGCCAGTAGGCTACAGAGCTACCTTGTATGTATGCAACCAGTAGGCTACATAGCTACCTTTTATGTATGCTGCCAGTAGGCTAAAGAGCTACCTTGTATGTATGCTGCCAGTAGGCTACAGCGCTACCTTGTATGGATGCTGCCAGTAGGCTACAGAGATACCTTGTATGTATGCTGCCAGTATCTATATAGCTACCTTGTATGCATAATGCCAGTAGCTACAGAGATACCTCGTATGCATGCTGGCAGTAGCTAGAGAGCTACCTTATATTTATGCTGCCAGTAGCTAAAAGCTACCTTGTTTGTATGTTGCCAGTAGCTACAGAGATACCTTGTATGCATGCTGGCAGTAGCTAGAAAGCTACCATATATGTATGCTGCCAGTAGCTACAGAGCTACCTTGTACGTATGCTGCCAGTAGCTAAAGAGATACCTTTTATGTATGCTGCCAGTTGCTACAGAGCTAACTTGTATGTATGCTGCCAGTAGGCCACAGAGCTACCTTGTATGTATGCTGTCAGAAGCTACAAAGCTACCTGGTATGCATGCTGCCAGTAGGCTACAGAGCTACCTTGTATGCATGCTGCCAGAAGGCTACAAAGCTACCTTGTATGTATGCTGCCAGTGGCTACAGAGCTACCTTGTATGTATGCTGCCAGTGGCTAAAGAGCTACCTTGTATGTATGCTGTCAGTAGAATACAGACCTACCTTGTATGTATGCTGCCAGTAGGCTACAGAGCTACCTTATATGTATGCTGCCAGTAGCTACAGAGCTACTTTGTATGTATGCTGCCAGTAGGCTACAGAGCTAACTTGTATGCATGCTGCCAGTAGCTACAAAGCTACCTTGTATGCATGCTGCCAGTAGGCTACAGAGCTACCTTGTATGTATGCACCCAGTAGGCTACATAGCTACCTTTTATGTATGCTGCCAGTAGCTACAGAGATACCTTGTATGTATGCTGCCAGTAGCTAAAGAGATACCTTTTATGTATGTTGCCAGTAGCTACAGAGATACCTTGTATGCATGCTGGCAGTAGCTAGAAAGCTACCATATATGTATGCTGCCAGTAGCTACAGAGCTACCTTGTACGCATGCTGCCAGTAGCTAAAGAGATACCTTTTATGTATGCTGCCAGTTGCTACAGAGCTACCTTGTATGCATGCTGCCAATAGCTACAGAGCTACCTTGTATGTATGCTGCCAGTAGGCTACAAAGCTATCTTGTATGCATGCTGCCCGTAGGCTACAAAGCTACCTTGTATGTATGCTGCCAGTAGGTTACAAAGCTACCTTGTATGTATGCTGCCAGTAGCTACAGAGCTACCTTGTATGCATGCTGCCAGTAGGCTACAAAGCTATCTTGTATGCATGCTGCCCGTAGGCTACAAAGCTACCTTGTATGTATGCTGCCAGTAGCTACAGAGCAACCTTGTATGTAAGCTGCCAGTAGGCTACAGAGATACCTTGTATGTATGCTGCGAGTAGGCTACAGATACCTTGTATGTATGCTGCCAGTAAGCTAGAGAGCTACCTTGTATGCATGCTGCCAGTAGGCTAAAGAGCTACCTTGTATACATGCTGCCAGTAGGCTAGAGAGCTACCTTGTATGCATGCTGCCAGTAGCTAAAGAGCTACCTTTTATGCATGCTACCAGTAGCTACATAGCTACTTTGTATGTATGCTGCCAGTATGTTACAGAGCTACCTTTTATGCTTGCTGCCAGTAGCTACAGAGCTACCTTGTATTCATGCAGCCAGTAGGCTACAGAGCTTCCTTTTATGTATGCTGCCAGTAGCTACAGAGCTACTTTGTATGTATGCTGCCAGTAGGCTACAGCGCTACCTTGTATGCATTCTGCCAGTAGTCTACAGAGCTACCTTGTATGCATGCTGCCAGTAGTCTATAGAGCTACCTTGTATGTATGCAGCCAGTAGGCGACATAGCTACCTTGTATGCTTGCTGCCAGTAGGCTACAGAGATACCTTGTATGTATGCTGCCAGTAGCTACATAGATACCTTTTATGTATGCTGCCAGTAGCTACATAGCTACCTTGTATGCATGCTGCCAGTAGGCTACAGAGCTACCTTGTATGCATGCTGTCAGTAGTCTACAAAGCTACCTTGTATGTCTGCTGCCAGTAGGCTACATAGCTACCTTTTATGTATGCTGCCAGTAGCTACAGAGATACCTTGTATGTATGCTGCCAGTAGCTACAGAGCTACCTTGTCTGTATGCTGCCAGTAGCTATAGAGATACCTTGTATGCATGATGCCAGTAGCTACAGAGATACCTTGTATGCATGCTGGCAGTAGCTAGAGAGCTACCTTATATGTATGCTGCCAGTAGTTACAGAGCTACCTTTTATGTATGCTGCCAGTGGCTAAAAGCTACCTTGTATGTATGCTGCCAGTAGCTAAAAGCTACTTGTATTTATACTGCCAGTAGCTACAGAGATACCTTTTATACATGCTGGCAGTAGCTAGAAAGCTACCATATATGTATGCTGCCAGTAGCTAAAGAGATATATATTATGTATGCTGCCAGTAGCCACAGAACTACCTTGTAAGTATATTGCCAGTAGGCTACAGAGCTATCTTGTATGTATGCTGCCAGTAGGCTACAGAACTACCTTGTATGTATGCTGCCAGTAGCTACAGAGCAACCTTGTATGTATGCTGCCAGTAGCTACAGAGTTACCTTGTATGTATGCTGCCAGTAGCTACAGAGCTACCTTGTATGTATGCTGCCAGTAGCTACAGAGCTACCTTGTATGTATGCTGCCAGTAGCTACAGAGCTACCTTGTATGTATGCTGCCAGTAGCTACAGAGCTACCTTGTATGTATGCTGCCAGTAGGCTACAAAGCTACCTTGTATGTATGCTGCCAGTAGCTACAGAGCTACCTTGTATGTATGCTGCCAGTAGGCTACAAAGCTACCTTGTATGTATGCTGCCAGTAGCTACAGAGCTACCTTGTATGCATGCTGCCAGTAGGCTACAGCGCTACCTTGTATGCATGCTGCCAGTAGGCTACAGAGATACCTTGTATGTATGCTGCCAGTATCTCAATACCTACCTTGTATGCATGCTGCCAGTAGCTACAGAGATACCTCGTATGCATGCTGGCAGTAGCTAGAGAGCTACCTTATATTTATGCTGCAAGTAGCTACAGAGCTACCCTTATGTATGCTGCCAGTAGCTAAAAGCTACCTTGTATTTATGCTGCCAGTAGCTAAAAGCTACCTTGTATGCATGCTGCAGTAGCTAAAAGCTACCTTGTTTGTATGTTGCCAGTAGCTACAGAGATACCTTGTATGCATGCTGGCAGTAGCTAGAAAGCTACCATATATGTATGCTGCCAGTAGCTACAGAGCTACCTTGTACGTATGCTGCCAGTAGCTAAAGAGATACCTTTTATGTATGCTGCCAGTTGCTACAGAGCTAACTTGTATTTATGCTGCCAGTAGGCCACAGAGCTACCTTGTATGTATGCTGCCAGAAGCTACAAAGCTACCTGGTATGCATGCTGCCAGTAGGCTAGAGAGCTACCTTGTATGCATGCTGCCATAAGGCTACAAAGCTAGCTTGTATGCATGCTGCCAGTAGGCTACAGAGCTACCTTGTATGTATGCAACCAGTAGGCTACATAGCTACCTTTTATGTATGCTGCCAGTAGGCTAAAGAGCTACCTTGTATGTATGCTGCCAGTAGGCTACAGAGATACCTTGTATGTATGCTGCCAGTATCTATATAGCTACCTTGTATGCATGCTGCCAGTAGCTACAGAGATACCTTGTATGCATGCTGGCAGTAGCTAGAGAGCTACCTTATATTTATGCTGCAAGTAGCTACAGAGCTACCCTTATGTATGCTGCCAGTAGCTAAAAGCTACCTTGTATTTATGCTGCCAGTAGCTAAAAGCTACCTTGTATGCATGCTGCCAGTAGCTAAAAGCTACCTTGTATGTATGTTGCCAGTAGCTACAGAGATACCTTGTATGCATGCTGGCAGTAGCTAGAAAGCTACCATATACAGTATGTATGCTGCCAGTAGCTACAGAGCTACCTTGTACGCATGCTGCCAGTAGCTAAAGAGATACCTTTTATGTATGCTGCCAGTTGCTACAGAGCTACCTTGTATGCATGCTGCCAGTAGCTACAGAGCTACCTTGTATGTATGCTGCCAGTATGCTACAGAGTTACCTTGTATGCATGCTGCCAGTAGGCTACAGAGCTACCTTGTATGTATTATGCCAGTAGTTTACAACGCTACCTTGTATGTATGCTGCCAGTAGGTTACAAAGCTACCTTGTATGCATGCTGCCAGTAGGCTACAAAGCTATCTTGTATGCATGCTGCCCGTAGGCTACAAAGCTACCTTGTATGTATGCTGCCAGTAGCTACAGAGCAACCTTGTATGCATGCTGCCAGTAGGCTAAATAGCTACCTTGTATGCATGCTGCCAGTAGGCTACAGAGCTTCCTTGTATGTATGCTGCCAGTAGCTACAGAGCTACCTTGTATTCATGCAGCCAGTAGGCTACAGAGCTTCCTTTTATGTATGCTGCCAGTAGCTACAGAGCTACTTTGTATGTATGCTGCCAGTAGGCTACAGCGCTACCTTGTATGCATGCTGTCAGTAGTCTACAGAGCTACCTTGTATGCATGCTGCCAGTAGGCTAGAGAGCTACCTTGTATGCATGCTGCCAGAAGGCTACAAAGCTAGCTTGTATGCATGCTGCCAGTAGGCTACAGAGCTACCTTGTATGTATGCAACCAGTAGGCTACATAGCTACCTTTTATGTATGCTGCCAGTAGGCTAAAGAGCTACCTTGTATGTATGCTGCCAATAGGCTACAGAGATACCTTGTATGTATGCTGCCAGTATCTATATAGCTACCGTGTATGCATGCTGCCAGTAGCTCCAGAGATACCTTGTATGCATGCTGGCAGTAGCTAGAGAGCTACCTTATATTTATACTGCAAGTAGCTACAGAGCTACCCTTATGTATGCTGCCAGTAGCTAAAAGCTACCTTGTATTTATGCTGCCAGTAGCTAAAAGCTACCTTGTATGCATGCTGCCAGTAGCTAAAAGCTACCTTGTATGTATGTTGCCAGTAGCTACAGAGATACCTTGTATGCATGCTGGCAGTAGCTAGAAAGCTACCATATACAGTATGTATGCTGCCAGTAGCTACAGAGCTACCTTGTACGCATGCTGCCAGTAGCTAAAGAGATACCTTTTATGTATGCTGCCAGTTGCTACAGAGCTACCTTGTATGTATGCTGCCAGTATGCTACAGAGTTACCTTGTATGCATGCTGCCAGTAGGCTACAGAGCTACCTTGTATGTATTCTGCCAGTAGTTTACAACGCTACCTTGTATGTATGCTGCCAGTAGGTTACAAAGCTACCTTGTATGCATGCTGCCAGTAGGCTACAAAGCTATCTTGTATGCATGCTGCCCGTAGGCTACAAAGCTACCTTGTATGTATGCTGCCAGTAGCTACAGAGCAACATTGTATGCATGCTGCCAGTAGGCTAAAGAGCTACCTTGTATGCATGCTGCCAGTAGGCTACAGAGCTACCTTGTATGCATGCTGCCAGTAGCTAAAGAGCTACCTTTTATGCATGCAGCCAGTAGGCTACAGAGCTACATTGTATGTATGCTACCAGTAGCTACATAGCTACTTTGTATGTATGCTGCCAGTATGTTACAGAGCTACCTTTTATGCATGCTGCCAGTAGCTACAGAGCTACCTTGTATTCATGCAGCCAGTAGGCTACAGAGCTTCCTTTTATGTATGCTGCCAGTAGCTACAGAGCTACTTTGTATGTATGCTGCCAGTAGGCTACAGCGCTACCTTGTATGCATAATGTCAGTAGTCTACAGAGCTACCTTGTATGCATGCTGCCAGTAGGCTATAGAGCTACCTTGTATGTATGCAGCCAGTAGGCGACATAGCTACCTTGTATGCTTGCTGCCAGTAGGCTACAGAGATACCTTGTATGTATGCTGCCAGTAGCTACATAGATACCTTTTATGTATGCTGCCAGTAGCTACATAGCTACCTTGTATGCATGCTGCCAGTAGGCTACAGAGCTACCTTGTATGCATGCTGTCAGTAGGCTACAAAGCTACCTTGTATGTCTGCTGCCAGTAGGCTACATAGCTACCTTTTATGTATGCTGCCAGTAGCTACAGAGATACCTTGTATGTATGCTGCTAGTAGCTACAGAGCTACCTTGTTTGTATGCTGCCAGTAGCTATAGAGATACCTTGTATGCATGATGCCAGTAGCTACAGAGATACCTTGTATGCATGCTGGCAGTAGCTAGAGAGCTACTTTATATGTATGCTGCCAGTAGTTACAGAGCTACCTTTTATATATGCTGCCAGTAGCTACAGAGCTACCTTGTATGCATGCTGCCAGTAGCTAAAAGCTACCTTGTATGTATGTTGCCAGTAGCTAAAGAGATACCTTTTATGTATGCTGCCAGTTGCTACAGAGCTACCTTGTATGCATGCTGCCAGTAGCTACAGAGCTACCTTGTATGTTTGCTGCCAGTAGGCTACAAAGCTACCTTGTATGTATGCTGCCAGTAGCTACAGAGCTACCTTGTATGCATGCTGCCAGTAGCTACAGAGCTACCTTGTATGTTTGCTGCCAGTAGGCTACAAAGCTACCTTGTATGTATGCTGCCAGTAGCTACAAAGCTACCTTGTATGCATGCTGCCAGTAGGCTACAAAGCTACCTTGTATGTATGCTGCCAGTAGCTACAGAGCTACCTTGTATGTATGCTGCCAGTAGGCTACAGAGATACCCCTTGTATGTATGCTGCCAGTAGGCTACAAAGCTACCTTGTATGTATGCTGCCAGTAGCTACAGAGCTACCTTGTATGTATGCTGCCAGTAGGCTACAAAGCTACCTTGTATGTATGCTGCCAGTAGCTACAGAGCTACCTTGTATGCATGCTGCCAGTAGGCTACAGCGCTACCTTGTATGCATGCTGCCAGTAGGCTACAGAGCTACCTTGTATGTATGCTGCCAGTATCTATATAGCTACCTTGTATGCATGCTGCCAGTAGCTACAGAGATACCTCGTATGCATGCTGGCAGTAGCTAGAGAGCTACCTTACATTTATGCTGCAAGTAGCTACAGAGCTACCCTTATGTATGCTGCCAGTAGATAAAAGCTACCTTGTATTTATGCTGCCAGTAGCTAAAAGCTACCTTGTATGCATGCTGCCAGTAGCTAAAAGCTACCTTGTTTGTATGTTGCCAGTAGCTACAGAGATACCTTGTATGCATGCTGGCAGTAGCTAGAAAGCTACCATATATGTATGCTGCCAGTAGCTAAAGAGATACCTTTTATGTATGCTGCCAGTTGCTACAGAGCTAACTTGTATGTATGCTGCCAGTAGGCCACAGAGCTACCTTGTATGTATGCTGCCAGAAGCTACAAAGCTACCTGGTATGCATGCTGCCAGTAGGCTACAGAGCTACCTTGTATGCATGCTGCCAGAAGGCTACAAAGCTACCTTGTATGTATGCTGCCAGTGGCTACAGAGCTACCTTGTATGTATGCTGCCAGTGGCTAAAGAGCTACCTTGTATGTATGCTGTCAGTAGAATACAGACCTACCTTGTATGTATGCTGCCATTAGGCTACAGAGCTACCTTATATGTATGCTGCCAGTAGGCTACAGAGCTAACTTGTATGCATGCTGCCAGTAGCTACCTTGTATGTATGCAACCAGTAGGCTACATAGCTACCTTTTATGTATGCTGCCAGTAGGCTAAAGAGCTACCTTGTATGTATGCTGCCAGTAGGCTACAGAGATATCTTGTATGTATGCTGCCAGTATCTATATAGCTACCTTGTATGCATGCTGCCAGTAGCTACAGAGATACCTTGTATGCATGCTGGCAGTAGCTAGAGAGCTACCTTATATTTATGCTGCAAGTAGCTACAGAGCTACCCTTATGTATGCTGCCAGTAGCTAAAAGCTACCTTGTATTTTTGCTGCCAGTAGCTAAAAGCTACCTTGTATGCATGCTGCCAGTAGCTAAAAGCTACCTTGTATGTATCTTGCCAGTAGCTACAGAGATACCTTGTATGCATGCTGGCAGTAGCTAGAAAGCTACCATATATGTATGCTGCCAGTAGCTACAGAGCTACCTTGTACGCATGCTGCCAGTAGCTAAAGAGATACCTTTTATGTATGCTGCCAGTTGCTACAGAGCTACCTTGTATGCATGCTGCCAATAGCTACAGAGCTACCTTGTATGTATTCTGCCAGTAGTTTACAAAGCTACCTTGTATGTATGCTGCCAGTAGCTACAGAGCTACCTTGTATGCATGCTGCCCGTAGGCTACAAAGCTACCTTGTATGTATGCTGCCAGTAGCTACAGAGCAACCTTGTATGTAAGCTGCCAGTAGGCTACAGAGATACCTTGTATGTATGCTGCGAGTAGGCTACAGATACCTTGTATGTATGCTGCCAGTAAGCTAGAGAGCTACCTTGTATGCATGCTGCCAGTAGGCTAAAGAGCTACCTTGTATACATGCTGCCAGTAGGCTAGAGAGCTACCTTGTATGCATGCTGCCAGTAGCTAAAGAGCTACCTTTTATGCATGCTACCAGTAGCTACATAGCTACTTTGTATGTATGCTGCCAGTATGTTACAGAGCTACCTTTTATGCTTGCTGCCAGTAGCTACAGAGCTACCTTGTATTCATGCAGCCAGTAGGCTACAGAGCTTCCTTTTATGTATGCTGCCAGTAGCTACAGAGCTACTTTGTATGTATGCTGCCAGTAGGCTACAGCGCTACCTTGTATGCATTCTGCCAGTAGTCTACAGAGCTACCTTGTATGCATGCTGCCAGTAGGCTATAGAGCTACCTTGTATGTATGCAGCCAGTAGGCGACATAGCTACCTTGTATGCTTGCTGCCAGTAGGCTACAGAGATACCTTGTATGTATGCTGCCAGTAGCTACATAGATACCTTTTATGTATGCTGCCAGTAGCTACATAGCTACCTTGTATGCACGCTGCCAGTAGGCTACAGAGCTACCTTGTATGTCTGCTGCCAGTAGGCTACATAGCTACCTTTTATGTATGCTGCCAGTAGCTACAGAGATACCTTGTATGTATGCTGCCAGTAGCTATAGAGATACCTTGTATGCATGATGCCAGTAGCTACAGAGATACCTTGTATGCATGCTGGCAGTAGCTAGAGAGCTACCTTATATGTATGCTGGCAGTAGCTAGAGAGCTACCTTTTATGTATGCTGCCAGTGGCTAAAAGCTACCTTGTATGTATGCTGCCAGTAGCTAAAAGCTACTTGTATTTATACTGCCAGTAGCTACAGAGATACCTTTTATACATGCTGGCAGTAGCTAGAAAGCTACCATATATGTATGCTGCCAGTAGCTAAAGAGATATATATTATGTATGCTGCCAGTAGCCACAGAACTACCTTGTAAGTATATTGCCAGTAGACTACAGAGCTATCTTGTATGTATGCTGCCAGTAGGCTACAGAACTACCTTGTATGTATGCTGCCAGTAGCTACAGAGCAACCTTGTATGTATGCTGCCAGTAGCTACAGAGTTACCTTGTATGTATGCTGCCAGTAGCTACAGAGCTACCTTGTATGTATGCTGCCAGTAGCTACAGAGCTACCTTGTATGTATGCTGCCAGTAGCTACAGAGCTACCTTGTATGTATGCTGCCAGTAGCTACAGAGCTACATTGTATGTATGCTGCCAGTAGTCCTTCAGAGATACCTTGTATGTATGCTGCCAGTAGGCTACAAAGCTACCTTGTATGTATGCTGCCAGTAGCTACAGAGCTACCTTGTATGTATGCTGCCAGTAGGCTACAAAGCTACCTTGTATGTATGCTGCCAGTAGCTACAGAGCTACCTTGTATGCATGCTGCCAGTAGCTACAAGCTACCTTGTTTGTATGTTGCCAGTAGCTACAGAGATACCTTGTATGCATGCTGGCAGTAGCTAGAAAGCTACCATATATGTATGCTGCCAGTAGCTACAGAGCTACCTTGTACGTATGCTGCCAGTAGCTAAAAGCTACCTTGTTTGTATGTTGCCAGTAGCTACAGAGATACCTTGTATGCATGCTGGCAGTAGCTAGAAAGCTACCATATATGTATGCTGCCAGTAGCTACAGAGCTACCTTGTACGTATGCTGCCAGTAGCTAAAGAGATACCTTTTATGTATGCTGCCAGTGGCTAAAGAGCTACCTTGTATGTATGCTGTCAGTAGAATACAGACCTACCTTGTATGTATGCTGCCAGTAGGCTACAGAGCTACCTTATATGTATGCTGCCAGTAGCTACAGAGCTACTTTGTATGTATGCTGCCAGTAGGCTACAGAGCTACCTTGTATGCATGCTGCCAGTAGGCTACAGAGCTACCTTGTATGTATGCACCCAGTAGGCTACATAGCTACCTTTTATGTATGCTGCCAGTAGCTACAGAGATACCTTGTATGTATGCTGCCAGTAGCTAAAGAGATACCTTTTATGTATGTTGCCAGTAGCTACAGAGATACCTTGTATGCATGCTGGCAGTAGCTAGAAAGCTACCATATATGTATGCTGCCAGTAGCTACAGAGCTACCTTGTACGCATGCTGCCAGTAGCTAAAGAGATACCTTTTATGTATGCTGCCAGTTGCTACAGAGCTACCTTGTATGCATGCTGCCAATAGCTACAGAGCTACCTTGTATGTATGCTGCCAGTAGGCTACAAAGCTATCTTGTATGCATGCTGCCCGTAGGCTACAAAGCTACCTTGTATGTATGCTGCCAGTAGGTTACAAAGCTACCTTGTATGTATGCTGCCAGTAGCTACAGAGCTACCTTGTATGCATGCTGCCAGTAGGCTACAAAGCTATCTTGTATGCATGCTGCCCGTAGGCTACAAAGCTACCTTGTATGTATGCTGCCAGTAGCTACAGAGCAACCTTGTATGTAAGCTGCCAGTAGGCTACAGAGATACCTTGTATGTATGCTGCGAGTAGGCTACAGATACCTTGTATGTATGCTGCCAGTAAGCTAGAGAGCTACCTTGTATGCATGCTGCCAGTAGGCTAAAGAGCTACCTTGTATACATGCTGCCAGTAGGCTAGAGAGCTACCTTGTATGCATGCTGCCAGTAGCTAAAGAGCTACCTTTTATGCATGCTACCAGTAGCTACATAGCTACTTTGTATGTATGCTGCCAGTATGTTACAGAGCTACCTTTTATGCTTGCTGCCAGTAGCTACAGAGCTACCTTGTATTCATGCAGCCAGTAGGCTACAGAGCTTCCTTTTATGTATGCTGCCAGTAGCTACAGAGCTACTTTGTATGTATGCTGCCAGTAGGCTACAGCGCTACCTTGTATGCATTCTGCCAGTAGTCTACAGAGCTACCTTGTATGCATGCTGCCAGTAGGCTATAGAGCTACCTTGTATGTATGCAGCCAGTAGGCGACATAGCTACCTTGTATGCTTGCTGCCAGTAGGCTACAGAGATACCTTGTATGTATGCTGCCAGTAGCTACATAGATACCTTTTATGTATGCTGCCAGTAGCTACATAGCTACCTTGTATGCATGCTGCCAGTAGGCTACAGAGCTACCTTGTATGCATGCTGTCAGTAGTCTACAAAGCTACCTTGTATGTCTGCTGCCAGTAGGCTACATAGCTACCTTTTATGTATGCTGCCAGTAGCTACAGAGATACCTTGTATGTATGCTGCCAGTAGCTACAGAGCTACCTTGTCTGTATGCTGCCAGTAGCTATAGAGATACCTTGTATGCATGATGCCAGTAGCTACAGAGATACCTTGTATGCATGCTGGCAGTAGCTAGAGAGCTACCTTTTATGTATGCTGCCAGTGGCTAAAAGCTACCTTGTATGTATGCTGCCAGTAGCTAAAAGCTACTTGTATTTATACTGCCAGTAGCTACAGAGATACCTTTTATACATGCTGGCAGTAGCTAGAAAGCTACCATATATGTATGCTGCCAGTAGCTAAAGAGATATATATTATGTATGCTGCCAGTAGCCACAGAACTACCTTGTAAGTATATTGCCAGTAGGCTACAGAGCTATCTTGTATGTATACTGCCAGTAGGCTACAGAACTACCTTGTATGTATGCTGCCAGTAGCTACAGAGCAACCTTGTATGTATGCTGCCAGTAGCTACAGAGTTACCTTGTATGTATGCTGCCAGTAGCTACAGAGCTACCTTGTATGTATGCTGCCAGTAGCTACAGAGCTACCTTGTATGTATGCTGCCAGTAGCTACAGAGCTACCTTGTATGTATGCTGCCAGTAGGCTACAGAGATACCTTGTATGTATGCTGCCAGTAGGCTACAAAGCTACCTTGTATGTATGCTGCCAGTAGCTACAGAGCTACCTTGTATGTATGCTGCCAGTAGGCTACAAAGCTACCTTGTATGCATGCTGCCAGTAGGCTACAGCGCTACCTTGTATGCATGCTGCCAGTAGGCTACAGAGATACCTTGTATGTATGCTGCCAGTATCTCAATACCTACCTTGTATGCATGCTGCCAGTAGCTACAGAGATACCTCGTATGCATGCTGGCAGTAGCTAGAGAGCTACCTTATATTTATGCTGCAAGTAGCTAAAAGCTACCTTGTATTTATGCTGCCAGTAGCTAAAAGCTACCTTGTATGCATGCTGCAGTAGCCAAAAGGGGGTGCTCCTTCCATTCCGACATCTCACCACTCCGACTAGTGGCTTCCGCGTGCGGTTATGGTTAGGGTTAGGGTTAGGTATAGGGTTCGTCAACGTCGGAAAGGCGACATGTCGGAAAGGAGAAATGCACCCAGCTAAAAGCTACCTTGTTTGTATGTTGCCAGTAGCTACAGAGATACCTTGTATGCATGCTGGCAGTAGCTAGAAAGCTACCATATATGTATGCTGCCAGTAGCTACAGAGCTACCTTGTACGTATGCTGCCAGTAGCTAAAGAGATACCTTTTATGTATGCTGCCAGTTGCTACAGAGCTAACTTGTATTTATGCTGCCAGTAGGCCACAGAGCTACCTTGTATGTATGCTGCCAGAAGCTACAAAGCTACCTGGTATGCATGCTGCCAGTAGGCTAGAGAGCTACCTTGTATGCATGCTGCCAGAAGGCTACAAAGCTAGCTTGTATGCATGCTGCCAGTAGGCTACAGAGCTACCTTTTATGTATGCTGCCAGTAGGCTAAAGAGCTACCTTGTATGTATGCTGCCAGTAGGCTACAGAGATACCTTGTATGTATGCTGCCAGTATCTATATAGCTACCTTGTATGCATGCTGCCAGTAGCTACAGAGATACCTTGTATGCATGCTGGCAGTAGCTAGAGAGCTACCTTATATTTATGCTGCAAGTAGCTACAGAGCTACCCTTATGTATGCTGCCAGTAGCTAAAAGCTACCTTGTATTTATGCTGCCAGTAGCTAAAAGCTACCTTGTATGCATGCTGCCAGTAGCTAAAAGCTACCTTGTATGTATGTTGCCAGTAGCTACAGAGATACCTTGTATGCATGCTGGCAGTAGCTAGAAAGCTACCATATACAGTATGTATGCTGCCAGTAGCTACAGAGCTACCTTGTACGCATGCTGCCAGTAGCTAAAGAGATACCTTTTATGTATGCTGCCAGTTGCTACAGAGCTACCTTGTATGCATGCTGCCAGTAGCTACAGAGCTACCTTGTATGTATGCTGCCAGTATGCTACAGAGTTACCTTGTATGCATGCTGCCAGTAGGCTACAGAGCTACCTTGTATGTATTCTGCCAGTAGTTTACAACGCTACCTTGTATGTATGCTGCCAGTAGGTTACAAAGCTACCTTGTATGCATGCTGCCAGTAGGCTACAAAGCTATCTTGTATGCATGCTGCCCGTAGGCTACAAAGCTACCTTGTATGTATGCTGCCAGTAGCTACAGAGCAACCTTGTATGCATGCTGCCAGTAGGCTAAATAGCTACCTTGTATGCATGCTGCCAGTAGGCTACAGAGCTTCCTTGTATGTATGCTGCCAGTAGCTACAGAGCTACCTTGTATTCATGCAGCCAGTAGGCTACAGAGCTTCCTTTTATGTATGCTGCCAGTAGCTACAGAGCTACTTTGTATGTATGCTGCCAGTAGGCTACAGCGCTACCTTGTATGCATGCTGTCAGTAGTCTACAGAGCTACCTTGTATGCATGCTGCCAGTAGGCTAGAGAGCTACCTTGTATGCATGCTGCCAGAAGGCTACAAAGCTAGCTTGTATGCATGCTGCCAGTAGGCTACAGAGCTACCTTGTATGTATGCAACCAGTAGGCTACATAGCTACCTTTTATGTATGCTGCCAGTAGGCTAAAGAGCTACCTTGTATGTATGCTGCCAATAGGCTACAGAGATACCTTGTATGTATGCTGCCAGTATCTATATAGCTACCGTGTATGCATGCTGCCAGTAGCTCCAGAGATACCTTGTATGCATGCTGGCAGTAGCTAGAGAGCTACCTTATATTTATACTGCAAGTAGCTACAGAGCTACCCTTATGTATGCTGCCAGTAGCTAAAAGCTACCTTGTATTTATGCTGCCAGTAGCTAAAAGCTACCTTGTATGCATGCTGCCAGTAGCTAAAAGCTACCTTGTATGTATGTTGCCAGTAGCTACAGAGATACCTTGTATGCATGCTGGCAGTAGCTAGAAAGCTACCATATACAGTATGTATGCTGCCAGTAGCTACAGAGCTACCTTGTACGCATGCTGCCAGTAGCTAAAGAGATACCTTTTATGTATGCTGCCAGTTGCTACAGAGCTACCTTGTATGTATGCTGCCAGTATGCTACAGAGTTACCTTGTATGCATGCTGCCAGTAGGCTACAGAGCTACCTTGTATGTATTCTGCCAGTAGTTTACAACGCTACCTTGTATGTATGCTGCCAGTAGGTTAAAAAGCTACCTTGTATGCATGCTGCCAGTAGGCTACAAAGCTATCTTGTATGCATGCTGCCCGTAGGCTACAAAGCTACCTTGTATGTATGCTGCCAGTAGCTACAGAGCAACATTGTATGCATGCTGCCAGTAGGCTAAAGAGCTACCTTGTATGCATGCTGCCAGTAGGCTACAGAGCTACCTTGTATGCATGCTGCCAGTAGCTAAAGAGCTACCTTTTATGCATGCAGCCAGTAGGCTACAGAGCTACATTGTATGTATGCTACCAGTAGCTACATAGCTACTTTGTATGTATGCTGCCAGTATGTTACAGAGCTACCTTTTATGCATGCTGCCAGTAGCTACAGAGCTACCTTGTATTCATGCAGCCAGTAGGCTACAGAGCTTCCTTTTATGTATGCTGCCAGTAGCTACAGAGCTACTTTGTATGTATGCTGCCAGTAGGCTACAGCGCTACCTTGTATGCATAATGTCAGTAGTCTACAGAGCTACCTTGTATGCATGCTGCCAGTAGGCTATAGAGCTACCTTGTATGTATGCAGCCAGTAGGCGACATAGCTACCTTGTATGCTTGCTGCCAGTAGGCTACAGAGATACCTTGTATGTATGCTGCCAGTAGCTACATAGATACCTTTTATGTATGCTGCCAGTAGCTACATAGCTACCTTGTATGCATGCTGCCAGTAGGCTACAGAGCTACCTTGTATGTCTGCTGCCAGTAGGCTACATAGCTACCTTTTATGTATGCTGCCAGTAGCTACAGAGATACCTTGTATGTATGCTGCTAGTAGCTACAGAGCTACCTTGTTTGTATGCTGCCAGTAGCTATAGAGATACCTTGTATGCATGATGCCAGTAGCTACAGAGATACCTTGTATGCATGCTGGCAGTAGCTAGAGAGCTACTTTATATGTATGCTGCCAGTAGTTACAGAGCTACCTTTTATATATGCTGCCAGTAGCTACAGAGCTACCTTGTATGCATGCTGCCAGTAGCTAAAAGCTACCTTGTATGTATGTTGCCAGTAGCTAAAGAGATACCTTTTATGTATGCATGCTGCCAGTAGCTACAGAGCTACCTTGTATGTTTGCTGCCAGTAGGCTACAAAGCTACCTTGTATGTATGCTGCCAGTAGCTACAGAGCTACCTTGTATGCATGCTGCCAGTAGCTACAGAGCTACCTTGTATGTTTGCTGCCAGTAGGCTACAAAGCTACCTTGTATGTATGCTGCCAGTAGCTACAAAGCTACCTTGTATGCATGCTGCCAGTAGGCTACAAAGCTACCTTGTATGTATGCTGCCAGTAGCTACAGAGCTACCTTGTATGCATGCTGCCAGTAGGCTACAGCGCTACCTTGTATGCATGCTGCCAGTAGGCTACAGAGCTACCTTGTATGTATGCTGCCAGTATCTATATAGCTACCTTGTATGCATGCTGCCAGTAGCTACAGAGATACCTCGTATGCATGCTGGCAGTAGCTACCTTATATTTATGCTGCAAGTAGCTACAGAGCTACCCTTATGTATGCTGCCAGTAGATAAAAGCTACCTTGTATTTATGCTGCCAGTAGCTAAAAGCTACCTTGTATGCATGCTGCCAGTAGCTAAAAGCTACCTTGTTTGTATGTTGCCAGTAGCTACAGAGATACCTTGTATGCATGCTGGCAGTAGCTAGAAAGCTACCATATATGTATGCTGCCAGTAGCTAAAGAGATACCTTTTATGTATGCTGCCAGTTGCTACAGAGCTAACTTGTATGTATGCTGCCAGTAGGCCACAGAGCTACCTTGTATGTATGCTGCCAGAAGCTACAAAGCTACCTGGTATGCATGCTGCCAGTAGGCTACAGAGCTACCTTGTATGCATGCTGCCAGAAGGCTACAAAGCTACCTTGTATGTATGCTGCCAGTGGCTACAGAGCTACCTTGTATGTATGCTGCCAGTGGCTAAAGAGCTACCTTGTATGTATGCTGTCAGTAGAATACAGACCTACCTTGTATGTATGCTGCCATTAGGCTACAGAGCTACCTTATATGTATGCTGCCAGTAGCTACAGAGCTACTTTGTATGTATGCTGCCAGTAGGCTACAGAGCTAACTTGTATGCATGCTGCCAGTAGCTACAAAGCTATCTTGTATGCATGCTGCAAGTAGGCTACAGAGCTACCTTGTATGTATGCAACCAGTAGGCTACATAGCTACCTTTTATGTATGCTGCCAGTAGGCTAAAGAGCTACCTTGTATGTATGCTGCCAGTAGGCTACAGAGATATCTTGTATGTATGCTGCCAGTATCTATATAGCTACCTTGTATGCATGCTGCCAGTAGCTACAGAGATACCTTGTATGCATGCTGGCAGTAGCTAGAGAGCTACCTTATATTTATGCTGCAAGTAGCTACAGAGCTACCCTTATGTATGCTGCCAGTAGCTACAAAGCTATCTTGTATGCATGCTGCAAGTAGGCTACAGAGCTACCTTGTATGTATGCAACCAGTAGGCTACATAGCTACCTTTTATGTATGCTGCCAGTAGGCTAAAGAGCTACCTTGTATGTATGCTGCCAGTAGGCTACAGAGATATCTTGTATGTATGCTGCCAGTATCTATATAGCTACCTTGTATGCATGCTGCCAGTAGCTACAGAGATACCTTGTATGCATGCTGGCAGTAGCTAGAGAGCTACCTTATATTTATGCTGCAAGTAGCTACAGAGCTACCCTTATGTATGCTGCCAGTAGCTAAAAGCTACCTTGTATTTTTGCTGCCAGTAGCTAAAAGCTACCTTGTATGCATGCTGCCAGTAGCTACAGAGATACCTTGTATGCATGCTGGCAGTAGCTAGAAAGCTACCATATATGTATGCTGCCAGTAGCTACAGAGCTACCTTGTACGCATGCTGCCAGTAGCTAAAGAGATACCTTTTATGTATGCTGCCAGTTGCTACAGAGCTACCTTGTATGCATGCTGCCAATAGCTACAGAGCTACCTTGTATGTATTCTGCCAGCTGCCAGTAGGTTACAAAGCTACCTTGTATGTATGCTGCCAGTAGCTACAGAGCTACCTTGTATGCATGCTGCCAGTAGGCTACAAAGCTATCTTGTATGCATGCTGCCCGTAGGCTACAAAGCTACCTTGTATGTATGCTGCCAGTAGCTACAGAGCAACCTTGTATGTAAGCTGCCAGTAGGCTAAAGAGATACCTTGTATGTATGCTGCGAGTAGGCTACAGATACCTTGTATGTATGCTGCCAGTAAGCTAGAGAGCTACCTTGTATGCATGCTGCCAGTAGGCTAAAGAGCTACCTTGTATACATGCTGCCAGTAGGCTAGAGAGCTACCTTGTATGCATGCTGCCAGTAGCTAAAGAGCTACCTTTTATGCATGCTACCAGTAGCTACATAGCTACTTTGTATGTATGCTGCCAGTATGTTACAGAGCTACCTTTTATGCTTGCTGCCAGTAGCTACAGAGCTACCTTGTATTCATGCAGCCAGTAGGCTACAGAGCTTCCTTTTATGTATGCTGCCAGTAGCTACAGAGCTACTTTGTATGTATGCTGCCAGTAGGCTACAGCGCTACCTTGTATGCATTCTGCCAGTAGTCTACAGAGCTACCTTGTATGCATGCTGCCAGTAGGCTATAGAGCTACCTTGTATGTATGCAGCCAGTAGGCGACATAGCTACCTTGTATGCTTGCTGCCAGTAGGCTACAGAGATACCTTGTATGTATGCTGCCAGTAGCTACATAGATACCTTTTATGTATGCTGCCAGTAGCTACATAGCTACCTTGTATGCACGCTGCCAGTAGGCTACAGAGCTACCTTGTATGCATGCTGTCAGTAGGCTACAAAGCTACCTTGTATGTCTGCTGCCAGTAGGCTACATAGCTACCTTTTATGTATGCTGCCAGTAGCTACAGAGCTACCTTGTTTGTATGCTGCCAGTAGCTATAGAGATACCTTGTATGCATGATGCCAGTAGCTACAGAGATACCTTGTATGCATGCTGGCAGTAGCTAGAGAGCTACCTTATATGTATGCTGCCAGTAGTTACAGAGCTACCTTTTATGTATGCTGCCAGTGGCTAAAAGCTACCTTGTATGTATGCTGCCAGTAGCTAAAAGCTACTTGTATTTATACTGCCAGTAGCTACAGAGATACCTTTTATACATGCTGGCAGTAGCTAGAAAGCTACCATATATGTATGCTGCCAGTAGCTAAAGAGATATATATTATGTATGCTGCCAGTAGCCACAGAACTACCTTGTAAGTATATTGCCAGTAGGCTACAGAGCTATCTTGTATGTATGCTGCCAGTAGGCTACAGAACTACCTTGTATGTATGCTGCCAGTAGCTACAGAGCAACCTTGTATGTATGCTGCCAGTAGCTACAGAGCTACCTTGTATGTATGCTGCCAGTAGGCTACAGAGATACCTTGTATGTATGCTGCCAGTAGGCTACAAAGCTACCTTGTATGTATGCTGCCAGTAGCTACAGAGCTACCTTGTATGTATGCTGCCAGTAGGCTACAAAGCTACCTTGTATGTATGCTGTCAGTAGCTACAGAGCTACCTTGTATGCATGCTGCCAGTAGGCTACAGCGCTACCTTGTATGCATGCTGCCAGTAGGCTACAGAGATACCTTGTATGTATGCTGCCAGTATCTCAATACCTACCTTGTATGCATGCTGCCAGTAGCTACAGAGATACCTCGTATGCATGCTGGCAGTAGCTAGAGAGCTACCTTATATTTATGCTGCAAGTAGCTACAGAGCTACCCTTATGTATGCTGCCAGTAGCTAAAAGCTACCTTGTATGCATGCTGCAGTAGCTAAAAGCTACCTTGTTTGTATGTTGCCAGTAGCTACAGAGATACCTTGTATGCATGCTGGCAGTAGCTAGAAAGCTACCATATATGTATGCTGCCAGTAGCTACAGAGCTACCTTGTACGTATGCTGCCAGTAGCTAAAGAGATACCTTTTATGTATGCTGCCAGTTGCTACAGAGCTAACTTGTATTTATGCTGCCAGTAGGCCACAGAGCTACCTTGTATGTATGCTGCCAGAAGCTACAAAGCTACCTGGTATGCATGCTGCCAGTAGGCTAGAGAGCTACCTTGTATGCATGCTGCCAGAAGGCTACAAAGCTAGCTTGTATGCATGCTGCCAGTAGGCTACAGAGCTACCTTGTATGTATGCAACCAGTAGGCTACATAGCTACCTTTTATGTATGCTGCCAGTAGGCTAAAGAGCTACCTTGTATGTATGCTGCCAGTAGGCTACAGAGATACCTTGTATGTATGCTGCCAGTATCTATATAGCTACCTTGTATGCATGCTGCCAGTAGCTACAGAGATACCTTGTATGCATGCTGGCAGTAGCTAGAGAGCTACCTTATATTTATGCTGCAAGTAGCTACAGAGCTACCCTTATGTATGCTGCCAGTAGCTAAAAGCTACCTTGTATTTATGCTGCCAGTAGCTAAAAGCTACCTTGTATGCATGCTGCCAGTAGCTAAAAGCTACCTTGTATGTATGTTGCCAGTAGCTACAGAGATACCTTGTATGCATGCTGGCAGTAGCTAGAAAGCTACCATATACAGTATGTATGCTGCCAGTAGCTACAGAGCTACCTTGTACGCATGCTGCCAGTAGCTAAAGAGATACCTTTTATGTATGCTGCCAGTTGCTACAGAGCTACCTTGTATGCATGCTGCCAGTAGCTACAGAGCTACCTTGTATGTATGCTGCCAGTATGCTACAGAGTTACCTTGTATGCATGCTGCCAGTAGGCTACAGAGCTACCTTGTATGTATTCTGCCAGTAGTTTACAACGCTACCTTGTATGTATGCTGCCAGTAGGTTACAAAGCTACCTTGTATGCATGCTGCCAGTAGGCTACAAAGCTATCTTGTATGCATGCTGCCCGTAGGCTACAAAGCTACCTTGTATGTATGCTGCCAGTAGCTACAGAGCAACCTTGTATGCATGCTGCCAGTAGGCTACAGAGCTACCTTGTATGCATGCTGCCAGTAGCTAAAGAGCTACCTTTTATGCATGCAGCCAGTAGGCTACAGAGCTACATTGTATGTATGCTACCAGTAGCTACATAGCTACTTTGTATGTATGCTGCCAGTATGTTACAGAGCTACCTTTTATGCATGCTGCCAGTAGCTACAGAGCTACCTTGTATTCATGTAGCCAGTAGGCTACAGAGCTTCCTTTTATGTATGCTGCCAGTAGCTACAGAGCTACTTTGTATGTATGCTGCCAGTAGGCTACAGCGCTACCTTGTATGCATGCTGTCAGTAGTCTACAGAGCTACCTTGTATGCATGCTGCCAGTAGGCTAGAGAGCTACCTTGTATGCATGCTGCCAGAAGGCTACAAAGCTAGCTTGTATGCATGCTGCCAGTAGGCTACAGAGCTACCTTGTATGTATGCAACCAGTAGGCTACATAGCTACCTTTTATGTATGCTGCCAGTAGGCTAAAGAGCTACCTTGTATGTATGCTGCCAGTAGGCTACAGAGATACCTTGTATGTATGCTGCCAGTATCTATATAGCTACCGTGTATGCATGCTGCCAGTAGCTACAGAGATACCTTGTATGCATGCTGGCAGTAGCTAGAGAGCTACCTTATATTTATGCTGCAAGTAGCTACAGAGCTACCCTTATGTATGCTGCCAGTAGCTAAAAGCTACCTTGTATTTATGCTGCCAGTAGCTAAAAGCTACCTTGTATGCATGCTGCCAGTAGCTAAAAGCTACCTTGTATGTATGTTGCCAGTAGCTACAGAGATACCTTGTATGCATGCTGGCAGTAGCTAGAAAGCTACCATATACAGTATGTATGCTGCCAGTAGCTACAGAGCTACCTTGTAAGCATGCTGCCAGTAGCTAAAGAGATACCTTTTATGTATGCTGCCAGTTGCTACAGAGCTACCTTGTATGCATGCTGCCAGTAGCTACAGAGCTACCTTGTATGTATGCTGCCAGTATGCTACAGAGTTACCTTGTATGCGTGCTGCCAGTAGGCTACAGAGCTACCTTGTATGTATTCTGCCAGTAGTTTACAACGCTACCTTGTATGTATGCTGCCAGTAGGTTACAAAGCTACCTTGTATGCATGCTGCCAGTAGGCTACAAAGCTATCTTGTATGCATGCTGCCCGTAGGCTACAAAGCTACCTTGTATGTATGCTGCCAGTAGCTACAGAGCAACCTTGTATGCATGCTGCCAGTAGGCTAAAGAGCTACCTTGTATGCATGCTGCCAGTAGGCTACAGAGCTACCTTGTATGCATGCTGCCAGTAGCTAAAGAGCTACCTTTTATGCATGCAGCCAGTAGGCTACAGAGCTACATTGTATGTATGCTACCAGTAGCTACATAGCTACTTTGTATGTATGCTGCCAGTATGTTACAGAGCTTCCTTTTATGTATGCTGCCAGTAGCTACAGAGCTACTTTGTATGTATGCTGCCAGTAGGCTACAGCGCTACCTTGTATGCATGCTGTCAGTAGTCTACAGAGCTACCTTGTATGCATGCTGCCAGTAGGCTATAGAGCTACCTTGTATGTATGCAGCCAGTAGGCGACATAGCTACCTTGTATGCTTGCTGCCAGTAGGCTACAGAGATACCTTGTATGTATGCTGCCAGTAGCTACATAGCTACCTTGTATGCATGCTGCCAGTAGGCTACAGAGCTACCTTGTATGCATGCTGTCAGTAGGCTACAAAGCTACCTTGTATGTCTGCTGCCAGTAGGCTACATAGCTACCTTTTATGTATGCTGCCAGTAGCTACAGAGATACCTTGTATGTATGCTGCTAGTAGCTACAGAGCTACCTTGTTTGTATGCTGCCAGTAGCTATAGAGATACCTTGTATGCATGATGCCAGTAGCTACAGAGATACCTTGTATGCATGCTGGCAGTAGCTAGAGAGCTACTTTATATGTATGCTGCCAGTAGTTACAGAGCTACCTTTTATATATGCTGCCAGTAGCTACAGAGCTACCTTTTATGTATGCTGCCAGTGGCTAAAAGCTACCTTGTATGTATACTGCCAGTAGCTACAGAGATATATATTATGTATGCTGCCAGTAGCCACAAAACTACCTTGTAAGTATATTGCCAGTAGGCTACAGAGCTACCTTGTATGTATGCTGCCAGTAGGCTACATAGCCATCTTGTATGTATGCTGCCAGCAGGCTACAGAGCTACCTTGTATGTATGCTGCCAGTAGCTACAGAGCTACCTTGTATGTATGCTGCCAGTAGCTACAGAGCTACCTTGTATGTATACTGCCAGTAGTCTACAGAGATACCTTGTATGTATGCTGCCAGTAGGCTACATAGCTACCTTGTATGTATGCTGCCAGTAAGCTACAGATCTACCTTCTAAGCATGCTTTCAGTAGCTACATAGCTACCTTGTATGCATGCTGCCAGTAGCTAAAAAGCTACCTTGTATGCTGCCAGTAAGTAGCTACAGAATTACCTTGTATGCATGCCACCATAAGCTACAGAGCTACCTTGTATGCATGCTACCAGTTGCTACAGAGCTACTTTGTATGCATGCTGCCAGTAGGCTACAGAGATACCTTGTATGCATGCTGCCAGTAGGCTACAGAGCTACCTTGTATGTATGCTGCCAGTAGCTACAGAGCTACCTTGTATGCATGCTGCCAGTCGCTAAACAGCTACCTTGTATGTATGCTGCCAGTAGCTACAGAGCTACCTTGTATGTATGCTGCCAGTAGCTACAGAGCTACCTTGTATGCATGCTGCCAGTAGTTACAGAGCTACCTTGTATGTATGCTGCCAGTATGCTACAGAGTTACCTTGTATGCATGCTGCCAGTAGGCTACAGAGCTACCTTGTATGTATTCTGCCAGTAGTTTACAACGCTACCTTGTATGTATGCTGCCAGTAGGTTACAAAGCTACCTTGTATGCATGCTGCCAGTAGGCTACAAAGCTATCTTGTATGCATGCTGCCCGTAGGCTACAAAGCTACCTTGTATGTATGCTGCCAGTAGCTAAAGAGCAACCTTGTATGTATGCTGCCAGTAGGCTACAGATACCTTGTATGTATGCTGCCAATAAGCTAGAGAGCTACCTTGTATGCATGCTGCCAGTAGGCTAAAGAGCTACCTTGTATGCATGCTGCCAGTAGGCTACAGAGCTACCTTGTATGCATGCTGCCAGTAGCTAAAGAGCTACCTTTTATGCATGCAGCCAGTAGGCTACAGAGCTACATTGTATGTATGCTACCAGTAGCTACATAGCTACTTTGTATGTATGCTGCCAATATGTTACAGAGCTACCTTTTATGCATGCTGCCAGTAGCTACAGAGCTAACTTGTATTCATGCAGCCAGTAGGCTACAGAGCTTCCTTTTATGTATGCTGCCAGTAGGCTACAGCGCTACTTTGTATGCATGCTGTCAGTAGTCTACAGAGCTACCTTGTATGCATGCTGCCAGTAGGCTATAGAGCTACCTTGTATGTATGCAGCCAGTAGGCGACATAGCTACCTTGTATGCTTGCTGCCAGTAGGCTACAGAGATACCTTGTATGTATGCTGCCAGTAGCTACATAGATACCTTTTATGTATGCTGCCAGTAGCTACATAGCTACCTTGTATGCATGCTGCCAGTAGGCTACAGAGCTACCTTGTATGCATGCTGTCAGTAGGCTACAAAGCTACCTTTTATGTATGCTGCCAGTAGCTACAGAGATACCTTGTATGTATGCTGCCAGTAGCTACAGAGCTACCTTGTTTGTATGCTACCAGTAGCTATAGAGATACCTTGTATGCATGATGCCAGTAGCTACAGAGATACCTTGTATGCATGCTGGCAGTAGCTAGAGAGCTACTTTATATGTATGCTGCCAGTAGTTACAGAGCTACCTTTTATATATGCTGCCAGTAGCTACAGAGCTACCTTTTATGTATGCTGCCAGTAGCTAAAAGCTACTTGTATGTATACTGCCAGTAGCTACAGAGATACCTTTTATACATGCTGGCAGTAGCTAGAAAGCTACCATATATGTATGCTGCCAGTAGCTAAAGAGATATTATGTATGCTGCCAGTAGCCACAAAACTACCTTGTAAGTATATTGCCAGTAGGCTACAGAGCTACCTTGTATGTATGCTGCCAGTAGGCTACATAGTAGGGGTGTAACGATACATTTTAACAACGATTCGATACGTATCACGATACTTGGTTGTCGATACGATACATGAACGATACAGGTTAATTTAGAACGATACGATATGTTTCGATTCAGTGATTTAGTCGATACGATACATGAACGATACAGGACAGGTTAATTTAGAACGATACGATTCGATTCAATGACTTAAAATCGATATAGTAACTATTTATTTACCCAAAAATTCTGTGTGAAAAATAAATACCTGGATACTGGATATAAACCCCTCTTTCTCTTTTTTTCTTCTTAAAAGTACTTAGTTTGATATAATTGATTATTTGCATTGCAGAACGATTCGATACGATTATTTGCATTGCAAAACGATTCGATACGATACAAAGTCAAACGATACGATATTTAGCTGTTTGCATATCGATATAGTAGATCGTTGAAAATTCAAAACGATGCATCGATGCAGTTACTGTATCGTTACGGGCCTACTACATAGCTATCTTGTATGTATGCTGCCAGCAGGTTACAGAGCTACCTTGTATGTATGCTGCCAGTAGCTACAGAGCTACCTTGTATGTATGCTGCCAGTAGCTACAGAGCTACCTTGTATGTATGCTGCCAGTAGTCTACAGAGATACCTTGTATTTATGCTGCCAGTAGGCTACAGAGCTACCTTGTATGTATGCTGCCAGTAGGCTACAGATCTACCTTCTAAGCATGCTTTCAGTAGCTACATAGCTACCTTGTATGCATGCTGCCAGTAGCTAAAAAGCTACCTTGTATGCTGCCAGTAAGTAGCTACAGAATTACCTTTTATGCATGCCACCATAAGCTACAGAGCTACCTTGTATGCATGCTACCAGTTGCTACAGAGCTACTTTGTATGCATGCTGCCAGTAGGCTACAGAGATACCTTGTATGCATGCTGCCAGTAGGCTACAGAGCTACCTTGTATGTATGCTGCCAGTAGCTACAGAGCTACCTTGTATGCATGCTGCCAGTCGCTAAACAGCTACCTTGTATGTATGCTGCCAGTAGCTACAGAGCTACCTTGTATGTATGCTGCCAGTAGCTACAGAGCTACCTTGTATGCATGCTGCCAGTAGCTACAGAGCTACCTTGTATGCTGCTAGTAGCTACAGAGCTATCTTGTATGTATGCTGCATTGTTGTATTGTGCTTTCTGCTTTGGCAATGTAAACGTATGTTTTCTCATGCCAATAAAGCCCTTTGAATTGAATTGTATGCATGTTGCTAGTAGGCTACAGAGCTACCTCTGATTTTCACAAACACACTCTTTGCTACCACTACTAGAGATTCAGATTCTGTCCAAAGCTCATTTACACCATATCTCTGTAGTCAAGAGATAGGGTGTGATCAAGATGTATCTGTCCTATTTTTCTTATTCCATTCCGATTGGCTTTCATATGGGAGGGGCCCGCTTTGCACAAAATGACAAATCCTGAATGCAGTGTCCTACTGCGTGAAACTTTGCATGCACATTCCAAGTAGGTCAATGAAGAACTTCCACCCTATTTTTTAAATCAGCCTGGCGTCTCTTAAACAGTACAGCATGGGTAGGCAACCCATTCTGACAGGGATTTGAGCTTGAGGATCACATTTTTCTAGTTTTCTCTGTTTTTTGGGGGGAAATATTTGTTTGCTATAAAAATGTTTCAGCAAAATATAAGTAAATTATAACAATTTCAAATACAATGCATTATGTGATTAACAACTGAATTTGAATACCTACGGTATGTCTATAGTGGATGTCTACAATGCATTTAAACGCCCTGGACTCTGGTCTGCAGTTAGTTTGGTGCGTAAATAAACATACCTTTTGTTGTGTCCTTCTGACTTTCCGTGATTGATTTTTCCCCATTTTTACTTCTTCCTTGCTGCTTCTTCTATTGGTTCTGGTGACAACAACAACAGTGGCATTTATTCTAACTGTGTACTTCACGTGCAGTAAGTCATTCATAGATAGATAGATAGATGACATCACATTCCATTCTGTGCAGTTCTAAAAATAGTGCCTGTTTTTTTAACCAATCAGATTTTTTTCTTTTGTTATCTCCGGGTAAAAATCTCCACCGTGAGGCCTTCAGAATCTCAACTGAATCCACCTGTTGTTGAAGTACAGTAAATGGGGCCAATATTTAGATTGGCAGGTTCTTTAACCAATCAGATTTCGAGTTTGCCCTGCTGGGCGTATTCTTTCAGGTATCAGGGCCTTCTAGCTGGTCTACCTGATGACGTTAACTAGGGGTCTTCAACCTTTTCAGGCCAAGGACCCCTTAGCTGAGACCCCCTCTATATTGTATAAAATTGTGTTTCAGATTAACCCTTTGTTTTACTTGGTCTGCTCTTTTTTCCCTCTACACCTATACCTCTTTGCCAAAAAATAGCCGATCTACAATGTGAGCTTGTAGATCTGCTAAAGGGATGCTAGGGTTCAAGTGGTTAATGCGAAAAAAGAAATCATTTCACACACACAAAAAATTGGCGGACCCCCTGTAGTAACTCTGAGGACCCCCTAGGGGTCCCGGACCCCCTGTTGAAGACCCCTGCGTTAACATCTTGCTTGCATCCCATGGCTGGGAAGAAATGTTGACCAATGAGACAAGAGAACTGATTAATTCAAACTTCTGCTGCGGGTTTGTTGCTCTATGGTTTGTTGTTGTCGTCTCTTAGTTGATTGAGTTCACTAAATTAACTCACAAACAAACGCACAAAAAAACTAAAATGGCTGAAGGAGGAGAACAAACAGATTTGGAGGTGGATTTACTGGCAAAGCCTTTTTCGAGAAGGACTTTTCAAGAAAAGCTTGCCATTAAGAAGGGTCGACCTTCTCAATAGACCCGTGCATGCGTTCAATAGACCCTTCGGTTCTATTGAACTGACAACTGACTGCCGCTCCAGCCTCATCCTAGGGTAGGAATAATCTCCTATCGCTCATTTGTTCTTCAATCTCCATCTGGAGGAGATGGGAGTGGTTGGTCCTGATGACCTCCTCTGTACCTTAACACTTGGGTTTCTTCAGGTTTTTTTTGCTCTTTTGTTTCCTTTTCTTTTGTGTCAATACATTTTATTAAATATTAATATGGTGGGCATAATAAGCTTCGGCTTCAGCCCAAACCTTTTTCGGCCAAAATGATCTTGTTGACATTATTCTGTATGTTCAACTGTTTGTTTTTCTAAATCATGACCGAAATAAACTACCTACCAACCTAACTAACTGCCTCAGACCGGATCAGCAGCCTGCTAAGTGAATTTATCACGTCCTAGCATTAATGTTTCTAATAGCGCAAATAGAGCAATAAATAGACTGACTGGACCTGAATCCTGACCAGTACTGAACTGTAAAAAGAAACCAGGCTTTCCGCAGTGTAAAGTTAATTTTAAATGTTAAAAGCCAAGACAACTCAGTCTTATAGGCAAGCCCACAAGCAAACACACCGAGACGAGTCTTCATCCGTCTCCAAAACTCCTATATGCTTTCTCCTCAGATGATCATTCATAGAGCTCGTGCTCCCGTGCCAAGCAAAGTCCGCCTTGCAATGTTTGCAGGTCATTTTTTTCTTTTCTCTGTTCAGAGTGAAATGCTCCCAGCCTTTAGATCTTTTGGTGCGATCGCAAGACGCTGCTGCAGCGACCCAAAGCAGCGACCGCACTAATGGACGCCGCCATTATGCTAGCCCGCTTGTTGTCAGCTGTGGTCGTTAGTGCGCATGCGCAACTCTCAAGGAGGAACAGACTGCTCGTCTCCCCCTATGATTTGCAGCATTTAAATTATATTACATTACATTTAATGTCGGAAAACAGTTATTCGTTGCCGATTAATAATCTATGATCTAATTCGTTGGCTACAAATGTATTAATCGATTCTAAATCGATTAATCGATTCGTTGTTGCAGCCTTAGTCAACATGCACACGCACACGCACATGCATACACACCGCTTCCATCAGACAGAGTAAGCGAGAGTAAGAGGAACGGTTTTTTTTTAAAGTCTATCTGTCTACAGGTCTGTAACTCTGAGAGTGTACACATGGAACCAAATGGACCCTTACGGGTCTGTAACTCTGAGAGTGTAGAAATGGAACCAAATGGACCCTTACAGGTCTGTAACTCTGAGAGTGTACACATGGAACCAAATGGACCCTTACGGGTCTGTAACTCTGAGAGTGTACAAATGGAACCAAATGGACCCTTACGGGTCTGTAACTCTGAGAGTGTACACATGGAACCAAATGGACCCTTACGGGTCTGTAACTCTGAGAGTGTACACATGGAACCAAATGGACCCTTACGGGTCTGTAACTCTGAGAGTGTACACATGGAACCAAATGGACCCTTACGGGTCTATAACTCTGAGTGTACACATGGAACCAAATGGACCCTTACGGGTCTGTAACTCTGAGAGTGTACACATGGAACCAAATGGACCCTTACAGGTCTGTAACTCTGAGAGTGTACACATGGAACCAAATGGACCCTTACAGGTCTGTAACTCTGAGAGTGTACACATGGAACCAAATGGACCCTTACAGGTCTGTAACTCTGAGAGTGTACACATGGAACCAAATGGACCCTTACATTCCATCATGATTGTGTTACATTTCTGTAACTCAACGCACAAACAGAGCAGATATTGAACACAGGTGTGTGTTGACATTTTAACTTGTACTCGGATGTGACTCGGACACAAACAGTTTAAAGGGGTAGTTCACCCCCAAAATAACTTTTTTTCTATTGATTACTATTATCTATTGATTATTATCTGGAGCCTTGAATTCATAGATATTTTTTTGTTTTTGTCACATTCCTAAGCCAATAATTTGATTATAATAAATGTGTCCCCATTGATTCCGGTAGGAGACACAAATGCATTTGTGTCTCCTACCGGAATCAATGGGGCTAAATGTATTATAATCAAATAATAAAGGAAGGAATGCGACAAAAACAAATAAATATCCATGAATTCAAGGCTCCATGGGGTGAGTAATCAATAGAAAAAAAGTTATTTGGGGGGTGAACTACCCCTTTAACCCCTTGAACCCCTTGAGCCTCTGTGTTCATGAGAGAACTTTAGCAGAAAATAGCCGATCTACAAGCTCACAATGTGTCACAATGCAACTGCCTTTTACATCTGTAAACGTTGATTCTGATTCAGCTTCAAATGGCCGTACGCTGAGATCACCACAATGGTGGCATTTATCAAGCTTTATTCATCTTCACATTTAAATAAAAGATGTAAGAAAACAAAACGTGTTCAACAAAGGCTCAGTCTACTATGTCAATCCAAAGGAACATTATTTCTGAAATATTTTAACAACACAAATCTTGTATGGGGGTCCCTGGTACAACATATGTTCAGATGGGGGTCCGCAGACAAATGGATGAAATGTGCCTTCCTAAGGCCAACACACACACACACACACACACACACACACACACACACGTATAGTAGATTCATTCAACTATAGCCTACACTTTTTAACTTTCCTCACACAATACCAACACAACATGGACCCACATCAAAGCGAGTCACAAAAAGCTCATATAATTTGACTCTGGTTTTTCCTTATTTTTATATTTGTTTTGCATAGATTTCACAATGATAGCTTACGCATTTGTTTGATGAAACATTGTATCTGAAAATACATGAATGCTGACATCATTCTATCGTTGGGTTGTGTTAAAAAACAAAACAACAACTAAACTAAACGTGGCCTCACTGACACGGCAGCCCCTCCTCTAAACATACTGGTCACCTGACCTGACCTCGTTTGTCCTCACTGACACGGCAGCCCCTCCTCAAAACAAACTGGTCACCTGACCTGACCTCGTTTGTCCTCACTGACACGGCAGCCCCTCCTCTAAACATACTGGTCACCTGACCTGACCTCGTTTGTCCTCACTGACATGGCAGCTCCTCCTCTAAACATACTGGTCACCTGACCTGACCTCGTTTGTCGTCTAAAAACTGCAAACTCTGGAAGCCATTCTTAGCCAGCGCTCGACTTCTTTTTTTTGTTTTACATATTCCATGAATGAAAAGGAGCAGGAAAGAAGATAAATCTTGAATCTATGAATCCAGTCATGATTTTATTCCGTAACACTGGGCGAAAAGAGCCAGAATCCCCAAATATCAGTTTTTTGATTCTCGCTAGAATACGGAAATTTCTGATGCATATCCTGAGTTTTGTTGATATGCAACATATCTGGGCAAATATTAACCTAATATACATCATGAAGATAATATATTGTACTAGGATATGAGCAACACTTTAATTTTGTCATGTATGTGTTCCGTAAATGACCTTAGATCATATCTGGATATATCTGTTCACAATATTCTTCTAGAATACTGATTAAGTCTATGGCATATCTGGATGTGTCAGATATTGAGTTCATATATCACTTAAAGTCATATCTTTACTCTGGAACCACTAAAGAATACAGACCATTTCCGATGCATATTGAAAGTTTTGTTGACATAAGCCATATTCATACAAATATGGATGAAATATTCATCTGCTTGTCATACACAATGTATGAATATGACGTAACGCAGTATATAGGAATATAATGACACCCTATTTCGAGTAGAATAATGGCAATATCTGTAGCATATATCATCATCTTTTGTCATATAAAACATATTTACTACAGATTTTGCCATTGGGCCTGTTTTGGGTGAGATATTTACCTGATATTGATAGGTCATGAAAATTGACAGAATCTGGTGATTTATACTGGGGAAATTGAGCCAGAATCCGAAAATATCTCATTGGATACGTCACTGGATTTTATGTAGAATACAGAACATTTCTGATACATATCCTGAGTTTATTGATATGCCATATTTGGCCAAATATGAACCCAAGATACCTCATGAGGACATATATTATATAAGGATACCAGCTACATCTTATTTGTGTCATCTGTGTGTTCCAAATATCACCTTATATCCTATCTGGACATATCTGAGCACAATTTTTTTTCTAGAATACGGATCAAATCTATGGCATATCTGAATGTGTCACAAATACAGTCTATGTTAAGCTCATATCACTTAAAGTCATATCTTGACTCTGGAGCCACTAGAGAATTAAGTATACCGGAATATATTGATACCCTATTTTGAGTAGAATAATGGCAATATCTGTAGCATATATCATCACCCTTTGTCATAACATAATACCAAAGATGTTGCCATTGGGCCTGTTTTGGGTGAGAGTTTTACCTGATATTGATAGGTCATGAAAATGGACAGAATCTGGTAATTTTTACCAGGTGAAATCCCAAAATATTTATCCAGAAATATCATTAGATTTTCTGTAGAATACGGACCATTTCCGATACTTATCCTGAGTATCTGGTCAAATGTGAACCCAACATACATCATGAGGACATATATTATGTCAAAATACCAGCTACATCTTAATCTGGTGATTTCTATTTTCTTGATTATCTTGAGAATATGGATAATTTCTGGAACATATTTGAAGTTTTGTCGGTAGGCTCCACATTTGATAAAATATTGACTCAATATATGACTTTGGGAGGTATATAAAACCTTTTCATATGACACATATGTTATTCTTGTCATATTATGTTTTGATACAAAAATATTAAGATATTCGTATTAATTTGTGTAGAATACTGACAGTATCCATAGCATATCACTAAGTGAAAAGGTCCAGAATCCTTAACTTATAACAATGTATATTTCCTTGGATTCTCTACAGAATACGGACCAATGCTGATGCAAATGAGTTTTGTTGATATGTGCCATATGATATCTAGTCAAATATAGACCCAGTATCCTACAGAGGACATAGTATATTATACTAGGATTTCAGCTACATCTTATTTGTGTCATATATGCGTTCCAAATATGACCTTTGGTCTGGAAATGTCAGGTTATGGTAAAGACTACTCAATGTCAGGTAAATGACACGTTGTTACACACAGCCATGATCAAATGAGAAACCTCCTCTCCTAGTTGATCTAAGCATACTGTGTACGCAGTGCATAACCCAAAGTCTGCAAATACTTTCAGTGCTCACATCCCCGGGTATGGACTAGTACTGTACTGATTACATCTATGGCATATCTTTGTGTGTCACAATTATCTTGGGTTCATATTATGTAAAATATTTAACTGATGTATAAGTTATGCAATGGGTCGAGCTCAAGAGCTTTAAGTGGATACAGTCTGTCTCACAGGTAGGGTCAAAATGGGATGGGGCTCACAGAGCCCAAGGATCCTTACCAGGGAAGCTAAGCATGCAGATCTGTTGTTTTTACCTTTCATAAACAACACAGAGGCAGCAAGCTTGTACATGTCCTTATTTCTGTATGCATTGCAAATGATTCTGCTTTGCTGGTAACTGGATAAAAACAGAACATCTCTGGGTAAAGACTAAAGACCCTCAGAAAGTATGCAGTTGAATTGGCTATGGGACAGCAAGCTGTCATTATATTTAGGGAAGTCTGAATGTTGATCAAGGCATACATTGGACTCTATCAGCGTTTCTCTTGAATTTAATGGTAGGTATTAGGTAAGTGTAAGCATTCAGTTAATCATCTTGGACGTGAACGAGACCAGTGTATAATCAGTGAGTCTATGGCCCTCTCTTGGTAAGGACCATGCTAAGTGATCAAGGCCTCTAGCAAGAACATCAAAGTTCCTTGATAAGTTCCATGAGGACACTAGCTTTGTATCCTAAATAGGAGGGCTAGTGTATCTATTCTGAAATGATAGAAACTGAGAGGACAAGTAGGGATAGGCCTATATTCCTCTAGTGGGGGGAGTAATGGAACACAATCCCCAATGCAGGCCTAAACTCGGGACTGCAATGGCGAGACAGACAGACAGACAGACAGACAGACAGACAGACAGACAGACAGACAGACAGACAGACAGACAGACAGACAGACAGACAGACGACAGACAGACAGACAGACAGACAGACAGACAGACAGTGTGTGTAAACAAAACACATACAGTGGTTGAGTACACAGTATGATGCTTTTCAAACATACAAAATAGGTGCATGCCGCTTGTACAAGGTGTTATTTTGTTGCACAAAGTATACAGCAGCATACTGCTTTGAAATAATGACCTCGGGTCTTGAACCCAGACTCCATGATTAAAGGCTTGTATACATATGGCAAACTGTTGACTATGCAAAGGTCTTGACCTCAGCTGTCAGGTATGGTCATTGTTAAACATCTATGGGGGACTATGGAAATGGGGGCAATTATCACCCATTTAATGATAAACGCACGCACGCACACGCACACACATGCGGAATATATTAATGTAATGAAAAAACTACAATTCACATTATAGATGTGACAGAACTTGTTACAGTGTATATATCAGCCCAACATACACTTGTTTTGGGGAAAAGTGGCACAGAAAAAAATAAATAAATCCTTTTAAATAAATATGCAAATATGGGTAAAATACTTAAAAAATTGGAACAATATATGGCAACCAGATATTAAACATAATTTACTGTATTCATCAATGCCTAACACAAATAATCATGCTTGAAATAAGTTAAAAAAAACGACATCATACAACAGACATCATATATTCATTGACAGGTTATATAAGCAAATGATCAGCTGTAATGAAATCTGATTTAAACACATTTTAATGCCCAAACTAACTGAATATATTGCATATCAACAGTGAATGAATGTAGACGCCATGTTGTAGTTTCTGAAAAAAACGACACATACAGCGTGTCAATGGAAAGCACTTCCAAAATTAACTACAAGTCCCACAATGCATTGCAGACGTCTGTTGCTTTGTGGGTGCATGCCCGCCAAATTTCAGTTTGAAAAAACGAAATGCGATTGGCTGTGTGCTAAAGTGCCATGACGTTGCAGGCAGCTATTGGCTCTTGACTCATTGGAGCAGCAGTGAACCTTGAATGAACTCTGAGTGCGCGCAGTCAGTAACTCTCATGCAGGATGCAGGCTCTGTGATAGCTGAAGTGATTTAGGTTAAAACGAACTGAAATAAAGGCACTAAAAGACTGTTGGACAAGAAAGTAAGTTTCTACAAGCTGCTGATATATTTGTGGAGACTTTTGGAGACTTTTGGCATGCACAGTCACAGAGGTTGGAGCAGTGAGATAATATTACAGGTAATGCACAGCTTTTATATTTTCTCATGAAAATGCAGTGGTCCTTCATGTCAAGGACCCCCAAATCCAAAATAGAGGCTATTTGGCTGCAGACCCCCTTCTGAAAATATTTGCAACCTGAGCTTGTAGATCTGCTATTTTCAAATAGCTGATGTAATAGGGTGGTTAAACTGTTTTTTTTCATGCTATATTAACTAATATAGCTAGGGAACCCCCTCAGAAACCTCTGGTGGTCCCTCCCTGGACCCCACTTTGATAATCTACTGTGTATTTTTACTTAATTAAAGGCATAGGGTTTCTTTGGTTAAAATAAGTGTTAAATAGCTCTATATTGTGATAGTACTCATTGCTATAGAGTGTTTGTTCAGTAACAGTGTTAAATAGCTCTATATTGTGATAGTAGCTATAGTGTTTGTTCAGTAACAGTGTTAAGTAGCTCTATATTGTGATAGTAATCATTGCTATAGAGTGTTTGTTCAGTAACAGTGTTAAAAAGCTCTATATTGTGATAGTACTCATTGCTATAGAGTGTTTGTTCAGTAACAGTGTTAAATAGCTCTATATTGTGATAGTAGCTATAGTGTTTGTTCAGTAACAGTGTTAAGTAGCTCTATATTGTGTGACAGTAATCATTGCTATAGAGATTTTGTTCAGTAACTGTTAACCAAACCGAAATGCCGATCTACAAGCTTGTAGATCTGCTATTTTTGGCTAATGTTCCCCTCAGAAAAGGAATTCTAGGTTTCAACAGGTTAAAAAAAAAAGTTCCTATCACACAAACATGTGTTGGCCCCCCTGTAGTAACTCTGAGGACCCCCTGTTGAAGACCCCTGCTATACAGTACCAATGATTACTATCACAATATAGTACTTTAACCTTACAAATTGTTTGTTTTAACCCAAAAATATCACTTACCTACCTTTAACCAAAATGAGCTGTCATCCAATCTCTTATGCTATTTCTTGTTTGTGTCTACCTTTTGGTGCAGAGACAGGTAATTAATAGAGATAGTAATAATCTGGGCAAATGCAAACAGTGAGAAAATAAGGCAAATACCATTACAATTGACCTTTACTAATGTAATCTAAATTATTGTAGCCTACTGTACACTGTGCCAATTGTGGCTGTGTTAAACCATCAGCAGTGAATATAATGACTCAGTACTATGAGTATATTTACACTATCAAGTGTGAATATGAATGAATAGTCTTGTCAGTGCAACTTAACAGGCATCTGTTACATTTCTGTGATGTCATGTCATAATAATTTATTTGACTGTATACAAAGATTAACGCGTTGATACACAATTTAACTCAGAGATACAAATGAACCATAAAGCCTGGTTTATACTTTGTTGCACAAGGTGCCTGTATTAAAAATGGCTGGTCTACAAGCTCACAATGTGTTGCATCACTTGTAGATCAGCTATTTTTGTGTGACACCAGCGCACTCTGATGACCTGGCTTACCTGTGATCCTACTTTACTGAGGCACTACACTGTCTCTCTGCATGTATGTGATGTCTTAATATAATACACTTAGAGTTCATAACATGGTATTTGTGTTGTAATTTTCATTCACTAGGAGGCAGTGAAAAGATGGAGCTGGACGGGACCGGAGGACATAAAAAAGACGAAGACCCTTACCAGCAGGACAGATCGGGTGAGTTATTGCCCTGCTCTATTACTGTTGCATTTGATTGATCACGTGTATTATCAATTGGCTTTTTATGTAAGGGCTAATTAACAGTGAGGTGGTCATTACTGAGAAATACGCTAACAGGGTGATGCAGGACTTGAATAAACACACTTGAGTGAATCAAAGATTCTCTGTCTGGTGGACATATTTTATTTCCTTCCCAAAAAGTGGATTTTACACAAAATGTGGGGGTCTGAGAGGCTTCCCACCATAGACAATAGGCTTTCAGCATCATGAAACTGCCTTTGTTTAAGCGAATATCAAAATCATACTTATGTTTACTCAAGTGTAGTGATCATACTTGCAATGGTTCCCAAACTGGGGGTCCCCAAATGATTTGGAGGGTCCCCAGATGATTACCTTAGTGCAACATTGTTTTCTCACTCGACAGTAAAGAAACCAACATACAGTAAAATTGTATACAGGGTACCTGCACATTTATAAAGTTACAATTTAAGGACTTTTAAGACCTTTTAATACCTCGATAGCCGATCTAAAATGATTAGCTTAATGTGCAACATTGTTTTCTCACTCAACAGTAAACACACCAACACCAACATACAGTGTATACAGGGTATCTGCACATTTATAAAGTTACAATTTAAGGAATTTAAGACCTTTTAATACCAAATTGGCCAAATATTATGTAAAAAATAGGCAAATATTGTGAAATCAGCCGATCTACAAGCTCACGCCTAGCAGTGCTAGGCATTGTGAGCTTGTAGTTCGGATATTTTCACAATATTTATCTGTGGAACCGAGTCAAACTAAATGTAATGCCTACAATTCCAAGTGCTTGTCAGGGTGGGGGTCCCCAGTTCAAATATGATTATTTTGGGGGGTCAGGGCTGAAAAGTACAGTTAGACTGACACCACTGTATTAATGTCCCTACAGACCACCGTCCGTTAAATCTATAGAAGCCTCGGAGAGAGATGGCAGGTCCAGCCGGAGGACAGGTATGTTCCCACCCCCCCCCCCACCTCTGAAATGCCTCTGTTTGTGAAATAACATAACACTTTTGTATCATGTTATGCTGAAAATATCAGTGCCCATACCCTAGGTGGGGTTGGCGAAAGGGCCTCTGTGTGGAGTTTGCATGTTCTCCCCGTGTCTCCTAGGGTAGATACCCTCACAAAAACATGCAGTAATCCTGGTCACTATACTGCCTCCCCCTGGCCAGGGGCGCCTGATGGAGGGGAAAGGAACTGGTTGGAATAACGTGTTCCTTCCACGCGCTACGTCCAACCAGGGAAACTCTCCCCTGTCAGGTGATAAGAAGGTCAGTTGGCTCTCATGCATTGAAGGAGGCATGAGCTCGGCCCTGGCCTCCCTAGGTTGGCAGAGGGAAGGTAGTGCCCAGGATTACATAGACAATTGGCACTGGGTGTAAAAAATGGGGTTACAAAATCGTGGGATAAACATTTTAGGAAAAAAATAATATTATGCTTAATGAGGGGTATCTTAAAAGTGTGATTTTCCACAGCTTCCGTACTGCTCACAATGAGGTGGTGACCCAGGCTGTGATGCAGGCTATTCACGACTCAGAGCCCCAGTGGACCACCAGCCTAGTCAGAAGTAAGTCTGATATCACGTTAATTTGGGGACTTATGTTCTTAAATTGCTTGTAATTTTAACAATTGGATGACCTGCTGCTTACCTGTGATCGTGAGGTATTTTCTATGTATGCGTTACCTTGCTTACTGCAAGTCGCTCTGGATAAAAAGCGTCTGCTAAATACCTACATTGTAGATTAGTGTTGATTTGACACTGTTAAAGATAACAGATGGCACACTAACCATCTAATATTGCAAAATGTTGTTGTTTTTGTTAAAAAGGTAAGTTTTCTATTCAAATGGTAATTTCTATAGTGTTTGCTAAATAACAGGGGTCTCTTCTTGCTCTCAAATAAACAGAAAATAAATGTTCATCAGGAGAGTACCCCCATTTTGTTTGCCAGTTTACATTTTGTCTGCTCATTTCTTTGAGCAGACAAAATGTAAACTATCTGTGATCACTATCCTTTTGAGATGCCTTACTATAATACATTTAGAGTTCATAACTTGGTATTTGTGTTGTAATTTTCATTCACTAGGAGCCTGCAACAGGGCTTATGAGAACATCAAAGCCGCTCAGAAGATGGAACTGGATAAAGACCCTTACCAGCAGGAAAGATCGGGTGAGTTATTGCCCTGCTCTATTACTGTTGCATTTTATTGATCACGTGAATTATCAATTACCTTTTTTATGTAAGGGATATAACAGTGAGGTGGTAATTACTGAGAAATACACTGGAGGAGACAAAGCAGAGGGGTCATACAGTCCAAATGTTTATAGCTTGGGTTGTGTAGCTGCCATAATATAGCTCTGGTCCAGAGCTATATTAGTAGTAAAAAATAAACAATATACTAGTTTCACTACTCGCCAAAACAAAAACATGGGTTTCTGATCTTAAAGGTAGGGTAAGTGATATTTTTTGGTTAAAACTAAAAGTATTTTGTTAAAAGGTTAAAATACTATATTCTGATAGTAATCATTGCTATAGAGTGTTTTTTCAGTAACAGATGTCTCCCTGTCTCTCCAGCTCTTTAATAAACAGAAAATACATTTTTCGGTAGGTGTCAAAATCTCAGCCAATCATGAGAAAGTACAAATTTTTTAGCTTAATTTGTATAGTGTTCCAGTTCCAATTTTGTCTGCTCATTTCTTAGTGTCATCACTTCCATTTCACATTTCACTTGTTTAATCTGTATCCTAATCTGTATCCTGATTGAGTTCTCTGTCCTGGTTGGATAAAATTGAACTGAAACGAAAATGTATTTTCTGTTTAATAAAGAGGTGGAGAGACAAGGAGACTCCTGTTACTGAACAAACACTCTATAGCAATGAGTACTATCACAATATAGAGCTATTTAACACTTATTTTAACCAAAGCAAATCACTTACCCTACCTTTAAGCCTATTCTACAGATCTGTCATAGCATTTTTTTATTGTCCAGTCCAGATCGGTGGCACACTTGAGTGAATCAAAGCTTTTCTGTCAGGACGTTTTATTTCCTGGCCAAAAAGTGCATTTTACACAAAAGGTGGGGTTATAAAAGGCTTCCCACCATAGACAATAGGCTTTCAGCATTATAAAACTGCCTTGTTTCAGTGAATATCAAAATCATACTTAGGTTTTCTCAAGTGTAGTGATCCTACTCTCAATGGTTCCCAAACTGGGGGTCGGGGACCTTTTAATTACTTTAGTGCAACATTGTTTTCTCATTCGACAGTAAACAAACCAACATACTGTTTAACGCAGGGGTCTTCAACGTTTTCAGGCCAAGCTGAGAGAGAGTTGAAGCAGGGACCCCCTCTATATTGTATAAAATTGTGTTTCAGATAAACTTTTGCTGATCTTTTTTCTGGCTAAAGTTCTCCTCAGAAAAGGGATGCTAGGGTTCAAGTGGTTAATGTAAAAAAATAAAATCATATCAAACAAAGATTTGGCGGACCCCCTGTAGTAACTCTGAGGACGTCCTCAAGTTGTGAGTTTGTAGATCAGCTATTTTCACAACATTTATCTGTGGAACCGTGTCAACTAAATGTAATGCCTCAACTCCTAAAATTCCAAGTGCTTGTCAGGGTGGGGGGTCCCCAGTTCAAATATTATGAAGGGGGGTCACAGCCTGAAAAGCTTGGGAGCCCTTGTCATAATGTACACCTGTTCATTTTACAGTCAATGGAAAATGCACTGTTCCTGGTCCAGAGGTTAGCGAGAACTTTCTAATGCTCGGGACTAGAGCTAGCCATAATATAACCCTCATACTGTATTTACTTATTTAGTTTTGTTGATCGCTTTAAAAGTCTAACCTCCTCTTCTCATCTGTTACACAGCTTTTCAAGAAACGGGTCAAGATTGGGCAGAAGGGAGGAGAGAGAGAGGACTTGGACTACCTCAGTGGTGCGGACGCGAACTTTGTCGAGAGTGATGAAGACAAGACTGCCTTTAAAATAACTTCACCAAAGTGGCGCGCCGGACGGCTGTCCAAAATAATGGCTTCATGTCAAACTGCCCTGGATGAAAACCGAAGGAAGTGTGTGGAGCCGAAGTCCAACCGTGTTCGCACAAACTACGAACTCTTCACCAGACAAACCCCCCTGCTGCAGAGGGCAAGCATCACTATCTGCAGGAGAGTGAGAAGGAAGAAGGCGACACTGGAGTGTAAAGCCTTTTAGTTATACACTAATCCACGGAGCGCTGCCCTGTAGGTAGCGCGCCATTGCTGCGGTGTCAGACTCAGTCAGCAGCTGTTGCGGTTCTGTCCGTCTGTTGACGTTACTCTTTACCTGCTTGGTTTAATTACTAAATAACTATACATCTTTGTAAAGTTAGTGTTAGTAAAAGTTAGTAAAAAGCAGGTAAAAGACTCAAGAGTAACGTCAGTGACTGCAGCTGACTGACACAGAGTCTGACACCGCAGCAATGGCTGCGCCACCTACAGGGCAGCGCTCTGTGGATTTGTGTATAGGCTACTGGACTCCTAAGCTTTTGGAAGGGAGTATAAATGGTTCCAGTTCAGTTTACTTTGTTTGATTGGCTTAGCGGCAGATTTGGACTGGAAACACGTGAAGGTGTCATTATGTTTCTGGTTCAAATCTGATGCTGAGCCAATCAAACAAAGCTATGGGGAACTGAACTGGAACACGAAACATTTATGCACCCTTTCAAAAGCTTCGGAGTACAGTTGTGCACAGTTAACGGTGGTGTGTGTGGATGTTTTTATTTTAATACTGTTTTTAGGAGTACAGTTGTGAACAGTTTAGGGTAGTGTGTGTGTGTGTGTGTGTGTGTGTGTGTGTGTGTGTGTGTGTGTGTGTGTGTGTGTGTGTGTGTGTGTGTATGTTTATTTTAATATTTTTTTAGCATCACTCACACCCCGTTCCGTTTAACAAGTCAGTTCAGTTCTCCAGAGACTTCTGCCCAATCTTGACCCGTCGTTCCTACCTTGTTCCTAGTTGTGTGGAGAGGGAGTTTGGAAGTGCGTGTGTGGAGAGAGGGAGAGTTTGAGGTGTGTGTGTGGAGAAGAGTTTTGAGGTGTGTGTGTGTGTGTTTTGGAGGTCTTGGCCCCAGCTCTGTTAAAAAATAAATATTGCTCATTTGAAAGTGATTTTTTGTTGTCATTTTTAGCTTAATATTTATCTTCAAAGTAGATCGGCCATGGTTACAGGCCGTATCAATACAATAACCTGACATAATATGCAAGTGGTGTTTGGACTTCAAATATGGTTACAGGTCGTATCAATACAATATCCTGACATAATATGCAAGTGATGTTTGGACTTCAAATATGGTTACAGGTCGTATCGATACAATATCCTGACATAAAATGCAAGAGGTGTTAGGACTTCAAATATGGTTCCAGGTCGTATCGATACAATATCCTGACATAAAATGCAAGTGGTGTTTGGACTTCAAATATGGTTACAGGTCATATCGATATAATATCCTGACATAAAATGCAAGTGGTGTTTGGACTTCAAATATGGTTACAGGTCGTACTTCAAATATGGTTACAGGTCGTATCGATACAATATCCTGACATAAAATGCAAGTGGTGTTTGGACTTCAAATATGGTTACAGGTCGTACTTCAAATATGGTTACAGGTCGTATCGATACAATATCCTGACATAAAATGAAAGTGGTGTTTGGACTTCAAATATGGTTACAGATTGTATCAATGCAATATCCTGACATAAGCTGCAACTGGTGTTTGGACTTCAAATATGGATAGTGGTCATATCTTGACATTGGATATGAGTAACTAATCATCTCCACATATGACAGCTGTCCATTTCTGATGAGATATTTTAGACACTGATTAGAATTATTTCCCGAATATGGCATGTGGTAATATACAGTATCTGGGATGATACACTCCATATTCTATCAAGAATAAAAGTGGTCCCACATCCGTAGTTGATATGCTCCGACCATGAAATATATTTCAAATACTGTTCGGAGAGTATCCCATTTGGATATCATCATATTTGCATCATATCTGGTAATATTCGGGCAACGATATCTAGGGATTCTTGGGTTTTTTGCGCAGTGTAAGTCTTACCTGTGTTGTTGTAGTTCAGTGTAAGAAGACGTCTCTAGCGCTCTAGATCTTCATAGCTCTCACAGGACTTGATACAGGACCTGACCATACAAGGAAACAAGAGTTTGATTGGTTTAGAACAGCGGTCAGATGTGTCGATACATTCAGGTAAACATGACCTTATAAAACCTTGGAGTAAAGAGAAAGGGGCGTGGCATAGTGGGGTTTGTTGGTGAAGTGAAGAGAAGTTTAGTAATAACTCTAAGAAGGTACTGTAAATACAAATAAAATAACCCAAAATGACTTAACTCCACCTGGAGTTGAATATACAGTTATATTAGTTATTAAATATCTCAGCCAGGCCGGACGGCGAAAGGCCGGGGATTATGTTTTTGCCCCTGTTTGTCTGTCCGTCTGTAAACAGCTAATCTCCAGCAACGTTGGACCGATCAGTATGAAACTTTGCACACACTCCCTGTAGGCCAAGGAAGAACCCCTGCCACACATTTTTTAAATGGGCCTCATGGTGGCGCTATAAGACGCATTTTGGCCTATAACTCAAACCGTAGGTTCTAAAATCACATTTTCTTGTTCCTTGTATTGCTTGGATTATGCTGCAACTAATCATATTGGCCCCGCCCATTTGTGCCTGACTAGATTTTCCACCATTTTGTTTTCTTCAAAACACACTTTTTGCTACAACTCCTACAGATTTTGTCCTAAACTCTCACACATCGCTACACATTACATGTGGAGTCATGTGATCAAGATGTATCAGTCGGATCCTGCATATTAAATTCCAATTGGCTATGATTGACTTTCAAAGTTGTGGGCCCTGGGTAGCCTGGCGGAGATTTGCACTTTTCTTGTCTGTCTGTCTGTCTGTCTGTCTGTCTGTGTTTAGAGGAGGAGCTGCCATGTCAGTGAGGACAAACGAGGTCAGGTCAGGTGACCAGTATGTTTAGAGGAGGGGCTGCCGTGTCAGTGAGGACAAACGAGGTCAGGTCAGGTGACCAGTTTGTTTTGAGGAGGGGCTGCCGTGTCAGTGAGGACAAACGAGGTCAGGTCAGGTGACCAGTATGTTTAGAGGAGGGGCTGCCGTGTCAGTGAGGCCACGTTTAGTTTAGTTGTTGTTTTGTTTTTTAACACAACCCAACGATAGAATGATGTCAGCATTCATGTATTTTCAGATACAATGTTTCATCAAACAAATGCGTAAGCTATCATTGTGAAATCTATGCAAAACAAATATAAAAATAAGGAAAAACCAGAGTCAAATTATATGAGCTTTTTGTGACTCGCTGTCTGTCCGTCCCTCCCAGGCGGCAAGCATTCCCATCAATGGTTAACCAGTTCCTCCCCGCTAATTATAAATATCTCCTTCTCTCACTCAGTACCTCACACACACACACACACACACACACACACACACACACACACACACACACACACACACACACACACACACTTTACTTTTGTAAAGTTCATAAAGTTAACATAATTATAACTACATGCATTTGAAATTAAATATAAATTTACATTTTCAGGATTCCAATTCAAAAATAGCAAAAAAATAATCTGGATTCCAATTCAAAATTAGCAAAAAATAGCAGATCTACAAGCTCAAAACGTGTCGCACTGCGACGTGTTTTGAGCTTGTAGATCGTCTATTTTTGCTACTTTTGTGTGCCATAGAATGGCCCGACAGTATATTATGCAATGTGTCCCTCTGGAGTGAGTGTGTAAATATAGTGGCCCTCTAGTCTACATCATCAAAGTTGCATCACCCCTGGCCTAGGTATAAAATAGGGCTGAAGTGGTTAATGTATGTTTTATAATATAATCATTTAAATCTGCAAAGTAACTAGTAACTAAAGTTTTCAAATAATTGTAGTGGAGTAAAAGTATAATATTTGCCTCTGAGATGTAGTGGAGTAGAAGTAAAAGTACTGGAAATTGGAAAATACTCCAGTAAAGTAAAAAAAAGTACCTCAAAACTGTACAGTACTTGGGTAAATGTAGTTAGTTACTTTACACTACTGACGGTGCAATAGTTATTTCTCATTTAGACACACAGTAGGCTCTAGACCAAACTCTTTAGCGCAACACCTAAAAGACAAATTAGACAGAAAATAGCAGATCTACAAGCTCACACAAGTCACTTCACTTCACACAGCGTTGCAAGCTTGTGGATCTGCTATGTTCCTTATGCTTTCAACTGCGTTACCCTATCGGTTGGGAGGGGTATTGCACTCTGATTACATTATAACTCTAGGATAAAATGGCCGCCAATCGGATTAAAATGCTTTTTATTAAACAATACGGAAGATACGGGTACTTTTTAAGGCCCGTAAATCATTGTAACATCCGTGGCCATACGGTAAGCACTTAATATCAGAAATATGAACGTTTATGTAGATGTACGGACTGTAATGGAGAAAGTGCAAAAAACAGGTTGAAGTTCAGCCTCATAATCAGCTATAATGAACGAACAGCTGAGAAAGAAAGCTGCACATTTAAAGGGGAAATCCACCCATTTTCAATATTTAACTATGTCATTAATATAGCATAAAGGAGTTGTGTGGAAATAAGAAAAAATTAAAAAAAAAATTAACATTGCAAAAAAAATTAACATTGCAAAAAAATTAACATTGCAAATTACACCATGATGAGTCATCACAGTGTAATTTGCAATGTTAATTTTTTTGCAATGTTAAATTTTTTTGCAATGTTAATTTTTTTTTACATTTTTTCTTATTTCCACACAACTCCTTTATGCTATATTAATGACATAGTTAAATATTGAAAATGGGTGGATTTCCCCTTTAAGCACATAGAATATAAGTTGTGCTGAAGTCTGTGTCACGTGTCCTCTAAGGTTTTCTATAGTCTGTGTCACGTGTCCTCTAAGGTTTTCTGGAGCTCAACAACTTCAAAGCATTTTTTTAAAACTCTAAAAACAGAACAAAAAGACATGAAGCGAGCCTACGTTACTGAAAGCCTTGTGACCCATAGAAAGCTGTTACCCTAGAGGGAGCTGTTTCACAGGAGAGCAGAGAACACGGGTGGCCCGAGTCATACTTCATCACACGACGGTGTGAACGGCAAAGTAACTAAGTACATTTACTCAAGTACTGTACTTAAGTACAATGTTGAGGTATTTTTTTACTTTACTGGAGTATTTCCAGTTTTCAGTGCTTTTACCTCTACTCCACTACATCTCAGAGGCAAATATTATACTTTTACTCTTTTTCTCCACTACAATTATTTGAAAACTTTAGTTACTAGTTACTTTGTAGATTTTGATTATTATTACAAAACATACATTAACCACTTCAGCCCTATATACATTTCAGCCATTTGAAAATAGCAGATCTACAAGCTCACAACGCATCGCGCTGTGAGCTTGTAGATCTGCTATTTTCAAAAGATTTTTTATACATTTGAAAACTTGTAAGGAACACAGCTTATTATCCACACACCCTGTTTACTTTTTATTCTCCGGGTCTTTCCTCTTATAAATATATATTTTTTTAAACAGGGCGTGGATCCTGAAAGTTACAGTTTAGTTCAGACTGTTTGTAACCTATATAAATATAAATATAAATATAACTCTACCTGTCTCAGTGTAACAGCTGCTCCACATCAACAGGTATAAAAAAAAATCACATCCATGACTTTACTGAGAAGAACAATGATCCTCCATCTTGTCTTCTTGTTCCTCCAGAGTTTACTTTGAAAACTATCATTTACTTTCGATTTCATCATGTATTAACATCTGGGACATCTGCCAGTCATTCCAAACTGACCAGTGAGTGAGATCCGGTCTTAGACCCGCCTGCCGTATCCGGCAGTTCACGCCGCACACATTACATGCAAGCACCGTTTCCGTTTCCAGTCTAGAGACCCAGACCGGATCAGCAACACATTGTGGTCTTTACTCCCTATGGATGCGATACCGTGTTCGGCCACTGAGTCTGTGGCGCTGTTTCTCACTCTGCCAGCCAATCAAAGGGCTCTCCGTTGTTTGCTGTAGCAGCCATCTTGTTTGTGTCTTTATGCGGACCAAGCCCCCTGAGTTGCTGAGAAACATTGAAGCTGCCACCCCAGTGGCCAAAGCTGGAACTGCAGGCGGGGAGAAATACCTGCACGCACAAAACATACTGAGAGATATTTATATTTATACATATAAATATGTAAACATATTATACATACATACATATGCATTTACATATAAATATGCATCTCGGGTGTATTTAATAAATATCTCGCGTTCAATCCTTGACACACGGGCTGCCGTAGAACGCAAAAAGGACACTAGTGCGCATGCTCATAACTCTATGGGGGGTCAAAATCGAACCAATAATTCTACTTCCGGCAGGTTTCCGGGTGCTTCAAAACGCCACTGAGCACATTCATTGAAATGATAGCTGGGGGCGGGGCAATCCGCCCTCTAGTTATATTATACCTCTATGATGCGGACACAGGATCACAGACTGACAAATATGATTTTATTTAACGATAGAACAACTAAAGTACATTATTAAACACATGTATGACATGGTGTGTTTTGTCATGCTATGCTGGCTGATGTGATGAAGAACATGGTTTTAGGACGTGAAGAGATATTCATTAATATTATATTATTATATATTATATAATAGTATAGTGTCTGACAGCATATTCATTAATATTATATTATTATATATTAAATAATATTATAGTGTCTGACAGCAGAGATATTCATTAATATAAATTTAAATAATCCATTCATATAGAAGTTATATTATAGCACAATTAATTACTTATTAATTTGTTTAATGAATTAATATAATTATCTAAAAAAAAAAATATATATATATATATATATATATATATATATATATATATATATATATATTAAAGAATAAGTATATTAAAGCAAACATATATAATTATATATATATATATATTTGTATTATTTTATAGAACATTTAGTTACTTATTAATTAGTTAAATGAATTAATATTATAATTATATACATGTTTTTATATATTTATATATATATATAAGTTATATTATAGAACAACTAGTTTAATTCACATCCATTCATTTAATGTAACTTTCCACGGTACATTTATGAACCGTCGTATGACGGTGTTGTGCTCCATAAATAGCAGATCTACCAGCCCACAGGGCGGAGCGGAGGCCACTCATTGTGGGCTTATAGATCTGCTACCGTTTTCGTCAGAAGCCCACTTCCTGGTTTCTCTTCTTCTTCACTCAGAAAGGACAACGGCTCAGTGTCGCCCTCCTGTGGTTCATCATTACCTCCACACTCTGTGCTTTGAGATGCATTGGGATGCAAAATGCATTAAACAGTGGATAATAGTGCCCTCTGGTGGTTGATCTACCAACTCTATATCATTTATTAAAGTGTTTTTATTTATTATAAAGCGTTATTTTACCATCATATAATAACTTGTTCTTATAATAAATGATTGTTGTTAACTGTTGTTATTTTACCTTCATATAATAACTTGTTCTTATAATAAATGATTGTTGTTAACTGTTGTTATTTTACCTTCATATAATAACTTGTTCCAGTCACTCTGGTTTCTATTTACTGTTCAGGACTCACATCCGGTCACAGCCCACCTACTGTATCCGGTTATTTGTTCATACACACATACTCTCACATAACCCGTTTCTGTATCCTTTCTAGACCGGATGTACAGAGTTATGATGGAACATCAAGTTACTTCAGTAAGCGGAAGTTCTCTCATGGTTTATAGCGTTCAATTTGACATAATTTACTTTTATTTTGAAGAGCAACCGGAAGTTATCTCATGGTTGTCATCGCTGACTTAACAGACATGTTTGCTCATTTTCACCACAAGGGGGCAGAAAAGCCTAGATTCTGCTGATATATTATACATTGAGCTGAAAATGAGGATAAATAATGTTATAATAATGTAAGTCTGTGGTGATTTAGTAATAATAATAATGATGTAAGGAGTCTGTGGTGATTTAATAATAATAATAATAATAATAATAATGATGATGTAAGGTGTCTGTGGTGATGTGAAAGGAGTTTGTTGAATACCTTTATTATAAATTGCATTTATTGTTGATGGTAATTTATATATACATATTATAATGATACATATATTATCTATATAATATTATATAGATAATACATATATTTAATAGTCATAAATTAATGCCTTTTGTTGTCATACTAGTGTCACACAAAAGTAGCAAAAATAGCCAATCTACAAGCTTTGTGAGCTTGTAGATCGGCTATTTTTGCTATATTTTCTTTTTGTTTGTCTGTGGGTTCTATAGATGTTTAATCAATGAAAATAACAGCTTAATTAAATTATTATTATTATTGTTATTATTATTATTATTACCCTTAGTATTACCCATAATGAATAATACTGTGTGTGTGTGTGTGTGCGTGTGCGTGCGTGCGTGCGTGCGTGCGTGCGTGCGTGCGTGCGAGCGAGTCTGGCAGCACTGAGGTGATCCCGCCCCGCCCCCCTGCTCCAGTAACATTACACACGTACAGTCCTACTATGAGGAGAAATGCCATGGGAACGGCCATACGTCATCAGCAGCCCCCCTGTCGCCCCCACCCTGGTCTGATCTGATACCATCATCGGAACCAGAGCATCTACCAAACACTGCGCATTTTACTGAGGAAGAGGTGAAAAAGGTAATTGACCAAGTTACCAAATTATAAAGCAAGTGGTGTAGATGGGGTAACGTATGAAACGATCAAAAGCACAAACTCATATAGGACTTTAACTTATATCTTTAATGTATGTCTGGAGAACAAGAGAGTACCCGACTCATGGAAAGGAGCCCTCGTTCACAGAATACCTAAAAAAGATAATATCCCAGACGACCCAACTACATGGAGAGAAATATCCCTCCTCCCAACTGTGTATAAGGTGTTCATGAAATGCCTCCTCTCTCGCATCCTGCCGTGGCTAGTGGAAAATAACATTCTATCCACAAAACTAAAAGCCTATATAGAGAGGCAAGGAATGAATGAACATGCCTTTTGCCTCAAGACCGGCATCGATGATTTTAAGCACGAGTCATCCCGCTTCTACGCAGTGTTTTTAGATTTTCGTGACGCATTTGGAACCCTGGCGCAAGACATTATGTTTAGATCCCTGGAGGAAATCCATCTGCCCCAGGTGTATATAGACATTGTCAAGGACGTCTATAGGGACTCTTTCATCCAGGTGATATGTGACAAACAGCTCACGGACCCAATCCCCTTACAACTGGGCATAAAAACAGGCTGCCCATGGAGCGCAGTGAACTTTGTGCTGGCAATCAATGGGTGGATACGGTGGATGTGCCAGTGTGCGCCTCTCAACATCTACTCCCCCAACCCTGTGCAAGGGAACGCAGACGACGTGGTCGTATGTTCCCGACACGAAGGAGTCATAAAAGACATGCTTTCCAGGACTGACTCTTTTTTGGAGTGGTCTGGACTACAGGTAAAACCATCTAAATGTGCTGTCCTTTATGAGAGGAGGAGCAGGGGAAATCGATGGTATCACGCCAAATCAGACAAAATTCCAACATTTACAATAAACAATGTACCAATCAGAGTACTTGCACGCCACGAAACATACAGCTACCTCGGCCATAAATGTAATATTGCTGGGGAGTGGACGGCGCAAGTGGACGAGATTGTCAAAGAATACACAGCCAGGCAGCTAGACCTAATAAACTCCTCTCCTCTTCCACTGGTTATGAAGCTAGAGGTGATTGGGCAGGTCGCCTTATCCAAAATACACCATCTCTTCTCTAACATTCATATACCAAAAAAAGTACTGTATGACATTAACAACAAAACTGTACAGCGAGTGAGAGAATGGTTTGGCCTCAGCACACATACAACCCGTGACCTCATATTCCGCAGTAAGCGAGAAGGAGGGCTGCGGGTAGCAGATATCGAATGGACATATATATCCACGGGCCTTTCCCATCTATTAAACATGCTTAACAGTGACGATCAGACAGTCATAGAGCTAGCCAGAGCCTTGCTTATTCTCGATCTGGAGCGACGCAAGGTCCCAAAAACTAGCGACCCCCCCAGCTTCCTTGGGTTTAAAAAGAAGCCCAGTGGGAAATTGGACACCAACACAGCCGGTTTTGGCGTAAACTCTCACTGGCACGCCTCCAAGTGCTGCCAACCAAACTGAATCTGTCCATCTGGTATCCCAATAAACATGACTCTTACTGCCTACACCATGGACAGTATCAGACCATAGAGTCCATGTCCCATATATTAAACGGTTGTAATGTTTACAAAGGACTGTACATAGCCAGGCATGACAGAATTGTTGACATTATTACAAAAGATGTGTCACCCATGTTTGATTCCTCTGTTGTGTTTTACAAACATTATTGTGTGAAACCAGAAATGTTTCAATGCAATGACCCCCATGTATTTGCAAATATAACTGCAGACACACCGGATGTCATTGTGATTGATGAGAACAGCAGAGAGGTTTTCCTATTGGAAATTGGCTGTACTTTTGATTCAAGTTTAGAGGAAGCTTTCCTTACTAAGCAAGTAAAATACCAGCCATTAGTATAAGCCATTATACATCTAGGCTACAAGTGCCAGCTCATTGTTTTGATATTTGGCAGCTTGGGCCATGTCCACAGGCTGGTGGTCAGGGGTCAGAGGTCATGATGTCCACAGGCTGGTGGTCAGGGGCTTGAGGATTATGGGGTTATCCAAGTGTAAGGCAAAGCAGCTTGCAACATATTGCTCAATCTCCTCCATTATAGGAAGTCGATCTATTTGGAGGAGAAGGTGCTTCCTGTACCCATAATCTTTCTCCGGTGTTGGTAACATGGCAGACTGAAGTGTATCACCAATGTTAACTGTGAATAAGTTCATGTGCATTTGTTTTGTTATATTCTGAACTTGTTTGGATTGAAGCACTGGGACACATGTTGTTTCTAGTGTGTGGGACATCAAAAGCAACTGAAAAATATTTGTGCCCCTGTAATGTATTTTATAAATGTGGACTCAAATAAAGAAATTGAAATGTGTGTGTGTGTGTGTGTGTGTGTGTGTGTGTGTGTGTGTGTCATAGGGACACACAGAAACTACACATTTCACGCCCACTTTTGAGACAGCGCCGCTACTCGAGGTCCGTTAGAACGATGAACTGCAGCTGCCAATGCATTCCCTTTGAGAGGATATGAGAGTTAGCCTACTTTTAAAATGATCCTACATTAACTGGAGACGATATTGATTTAAATAAAAATATGTTTCCAAATGTATGGAGTGTCTTTGTCAACACATCTTCTTGTTTTCTTAATAGTTGATGTGTTTCACATTTAATTTGCCACTTTAATGGATTTAACACAGCAGACGGTAGACGGCAGACAGACAAGTAGTCGCATTTCAGTGATATCACTGTCTTTACGAGCGCCAACTTTGAATTCTCATCCAAATCCCGACTGACTTTGTTCATGTCTATATTTTGAACATCTCACAGGCTTATATTAATTTTCTACCTACCGTGGAGTTCCAACGATACATGAAAAATTAAAACGTGTGGGTTTACGCTGTTGTATTAACTTGCCTGAATGTAAGTTGGGGAAATAACCCTACTAAATGGAGGAGTGACATATAGTATTAAAGGAGCTACACCATGAATTAAAAACAAATATTTGATATTTAATATCATATGGTGTATGTCCCATCACTCAGATATACTCATCCCAAGTCAATTGTCTCTGGCTTATACAGCGCTTTCAGCTGCAATACCAAAACGTCCTCTTGGGCAGGGGGGGGCTACTGAGCAATTCTGTCTGTTAATACAAAAAAATATTTTACAAAATTATTAAAAAAAAGGAAAAAAAATGGAAAAATTCTGCATAAAAAGAAGCATCTAAGAAAAATACAAAATCGAAAAAAAAAACACTTTGAACATTTTTGAACAATTCCACCAAGTGTTTGAGGTGCCTGTTTCACCCACTTCCGGGGGGCGGAGCCAAAATCCGAGCCCGAAGTATTTGTTCGTAGACCCCCACTTAGGGGGGGTAGAAAAAGTTTCGGAGCGATTCGGGCACTTTTCATTTAACATTGGGTTTGCCATCAATAATGTTTGTGACATCATAAACATTTCCATTCTGAGATCGCCTGTTCAGACACGCCCATTCTGGAAATCCATGAAATGAGAAGGAATGACTGAATTAAAAAAAAAATCATTTTTTGGGGTACAAGAGACACTGGGGACCCCAAAAAATACAAAAAAACAAGAAAAAAGTGATTTTCATGGTGTAGAGTAGACCCTTTAATATACAAATAGTCTTGCAAGATGATGTTTGGATACTTGTCCATAATAAATAGCCTACAAAAATGATACATGAGAGACACAAACGTATCTGGGTATTGAAAACCTCAAGGGATGCGTCCCAGACGTATATACCATGCGACCACTTAAACCTTAGATTTCAGATGCTAGAGCTTTTGACACACTGATGGAGTATATTATAGTAGGGAGACCGGGGACAAAAGTAACACTTTTTGTATTTGCCTTCATAATTTTGTGATGCCCCACTCCCTTATATGGAGTATGGGAGTGTGGTCTGCAGCCTCTGCTAATGCTCTTCCTTTTAGGTGAACAGGGTGTGGCAGTACTAATGGCTCATTGGAGAGCACCTGGGCCCGGTGCCTCCAGGAGTCTATAAAAGCCAGCCCATGATCAGTCCATGTTGAGATCCAGAGGAGAGAGGACTGCCGTCCTCTTCATCTGCTCCCCATGCTGTTGTTCTGTTCTAGTTGATCATTCTTTTCATCCATACACACACCCTGCACTACACCATGTTTCACTCATCCACACTTACACTACTGATTTACTGACTCCACACCTCATTCCTTTATTGCTATGATTTCCCTGTATGTTCAGTTATTCCTCAGTTGTTGGTTAGTTTATTAGTTAACTCTCTCAGTGCCAAGAGTTTTTTCATAAAGTACTCCCCCAGTGCCAGCAATTTGCGTTTTTTTTAATTTTTTAATTTTTTAATTTTTCATTCAAATTATCTGATTGGGTTTTTAAACCCATAATACAGTTCTACCAGTAGAGAGCAACAAATCGACACATTGATGACCTCGCTGGCTCACTCGCCCCCTCCCAAACAGGCTCACGTCACATCCGGTCATAACCGGATGTTGACATTTTTGACAATCGTTGATCGGGCTAAATTACGATGCGATACACGACTACGATGACTGATGTAAGGGCAGCTTTTACATGTTACTTTATGTAAAATAAACAGATCAGGAAGATGCAGGACTCAGTTGTCAGGAACCAAACTCCATGTTTATTGTAGATCTCATCACAGCAGAGAGAGACTAGTGTCTCCCTCCAGGGCTTCCCCCATCACCCCCCAACACCAATGTCTTACACATATTTATACTGGCAGGATTGTACACAAGAGGTAACAACAGATGGTCACTCCTTACATGGGCTTTATTCTATAACTGACTCACCCAGAGTCAGTATGTTTGAAATAGGTTTGCATGAGTCGACTGTTTGTAAGGGAGATGAGTTTAACAAGGAAGAACAGGTGATGATTGTTGCATCTACTAATACATTCAATTAATCAATACCACAATGACTGTTATATGAATTTTATCCACTACATTTGACCCCTTAGGGCATAAATATAAAGTATTTGTCCTATAAAAATAGAGAAAATTCATAGAATGACAGGATGCAATCATGTACAAATATTCAAAACAAAACTGTATTGTTAGATACACGTGTGATGGCAGTGACAAGCAAGCATTGCGCATATGCTACTGGTCACGTATCCTCAAACAGTGTATTCAACAATTCTACAGTAATGGTTACAGAGAAAGTCAACACCAATAACCATTTTTTCCCCCACACTTCACTTCTTATGTATTTAAAAATCATAGGACCTTTTGGCATACTGTATCTTTGATAATGCTATGCTCTTTGACATTTGTTAAACAACTGATGCAGCTTGTAGATGTATACCATTTTTTGGAAATGTTATATCTGATCTGCAGCTTGTAGATCTGCCATTTTTGGGAAAGATTGCAATTGCTCCTTTTAAATACTATTATGGTGGTGTAGTTCCACACTACAAACCTCATAGCTTTATTGTATTACCTATTTAGTAGCTAGTTAAGACCCAAATGTACCCATCAGGCAGGTAATTGACCCTTTGAAAAATAGAATCTCGGCCTGTCACCGGTCTCTGTTTTAGACTCCATATGATCTTGTTGACATAAAAGTCCTCAATCGAAAATGTATTTAATTTAATTTTAATAAAAATGTTCCCTTAATAAAAATGTTCCCTTACCCCCCAAAGTTTGTAAGTAACTTTCAGGAAATAATGGACTGACCAATGGTCAAATAATGGTCGGAAATAAATGTTCCCTGACCCCCCATAGTTTGTGAGTACTTTCATAGAATAATGGACTGACCAATGGTTCTGCAGAAACCATCGGCCGGACCCATGATCCGGAAAGCTGCACACAAACTTTTTGCTATACAGTAAAATGTAATACTCAACCGAGGTACAGTTTAACCTGTCTTTATACTATCTCCATCAATCACTCAAAAATTGCTGTAACAATTTGCTTGATAACCATAAGTTCTAGCCTACGGATTATTACGGATTATTATTACATTTTTTTGTTCTTTTATTTTAAATTATATCAACACGTGGAATTTGCTACCGAATGGATTTTTCATCACGTATGGCATTATCAACACAGCATGGAATTTTCTTCACTCGGGCATTTTCACTACATGGAATAAAAAATATAGAATTATGTAAAATTTCTTGCCACATGGGAATTTGTCTACACGTGTGTTTATTTTAATCCGAGTTTTACTTAACATTTATCTAGCAAGAGCAGAATAAGTGGACTGGAGACAAATAAAATCTGTTTTAACTTCCTTGTAAAAAGGCCATCATAAATTACCCGTATCACATTATTGATTTAGCGCCTTGAAACACTACATTTTGAATAATTACTTTGATATATTTTAAAACTCAAATGTATTCCTGTTTCAGTGTTTGGTCTATCTCACTCACACACAGACACACACGGCCCCTATCACCTGCCACCCCCCCAGCTATTCTGGGGAGAGGAAAGAAAGTGGGGGAACCAGACTGATAAGTGAACTATTTAGTTCATGTGTGTGGAAATAGATTACAATACTGACTTACTCAAGTTCTATGACATTATTGTCTTTTCTTTTATGCATATTACCCCACCATTAAACAATATTGTTCTTTTTTTTTTATTAAATTTTTATCCCGCGATTTTTGTAACCCATTTTTTTCACCCGGTGCCAATTTCCTAAGTGATCCTGGGCACTACACCAGCCCTACACCAGTATTACACCTGTCACCCCACAGTAGGGAGGCCAGGGCCGAGCTCATGCTTCCTTCAGGCATGAGAGCCAACTGACCTTCTTGTCACCTGACAGGGGGGAGTTTCCCTGGTTGGACGTAGCGCGTGGAAGGAACACGTTATTCCAACCAGTTCCCTTCCCCTCCATCAGGCGCCCCGGCTGTCATGGGGGAGGCGGTATAGTGACCAGGATTACTACATGTTTTTTGTGAGGGTATTAACTACCCTAGGAGACACGGGGAGAACATGCAAACTCCACACAGAGTAGGCCCTTTCGCCAACCCCACCTAGGGTATGGGCGCTGATGACGCGGAGGAGAAGACACGCCCCCAGTGCCCACAGCGTCCCCGGCGGGAATCGAACCCAGGACCTTCTAGCTGTGAGGCGACAGCGCTACCGACTGCGCCACCGTGCCCCACAAACAATATTGTTCTTACATTAATTAGTAGAATATAATTCTCAATTTTGGATCGGATTGACTGCGAATTTTGGATCGGATTGACTGCGATTTTTAAGGAAGTACCATTAAACAATATTTTTCTTACATTAACTTAGTAGAATATAATTTTCAATTTTGGATTGGACTGTACTGCAATTTTTTAAGGAGGTTATCTCAAATAAATTCATTTTATCAACTATTTACCCTATTTTTAGCATGACAATGAATAGAACTTGCAAAGTAAATTAAACCGTTTTAACTCAGGACATGAACCTTTTATGTGTGTGGCCTGCTCCGCATGTAGTAGATTGGTGCCTGTTGTATTAACATTGTCACCTGGTCCATCTTGCCAAGGAGTCCGCGGAGCCCGACGTGGGGCAAGGCAGTGGATGTGGTCCACCCCGTCGTGGATAGTTGGCCACAGCATTTCCACCTGGCCCCTACTTGCATGGAACAGACCCTGCACCATATTGTTCGTGATCCTGGTCTGGGTGCTGCTGGTGCAGCCATGCCCTCCTTTTGACAGGACACTCCCTCTCCATGTGGTCATCTGAGGCACAGTAATGACATAAGACCGCTATGTCATATGGCTCACTGTTTCCTCCTCTTCTTTGCCTCCATTCACGGCTCCTTTTCTTCCTATGTGACTCCTGATTTGGTTGCTGCTGCTGTTGTTCCCCCTGTGGCGGCTGCCGGTGGTTCTCGCACCTGCAGCAGAAAGAGCACCTGGTACATCAACTGTGCTCTTTCCAATTTCTTCTTCCTCCCGTCTTCTTGTGAGAGCATGTGCCTCTCAGCGTGCTGTGCATGTCCCCACACCTCAGTGAGGTTCCGACTTTCCCATCCAATACAGGAAGTCATAACCCGGTTATGGATGGACGGGCGCAAGCCATTGATCACGGCAGTTTTTAACAAGTCACTGTAAGCCGGGTTGTCTAGTGTCACACCACAATGCTTCTGAAAGCAGTCCCCCATTCTATTTCTGTAGGCGTCACAGGTTTCATCAGCCCATTGCTTAGTGCTGTGAATTTTCGGCCAATCAGTGCATACTGGAAAGGCTGCTTTCACCCTGTCAAAAAGACCATCTCGATTCTGCAGCTGTCCAGTGATGATGTCATTTCTTTCTCCAGTCACATCAAAGTTTCCCCTGAGACGTAGCCACCTTAATCCAAAGACTTTGTGAAATACTAATTCCAGCTCTCTTGCCGATGGCTCGTACATCCCAATCAAATCTAACACAGCCTCACACCAACGTACCACATCAATCCTGGGGTCTGGAAGGTCCTTTACAATGTCATTGAATTCATCAGGTGTCCAGTTTCGCTGAACATGTACCGTTGCAGAGTACGCATCTATCTCTGCTTGCTGTGCCCCAGCCCCCGGACGGGGATGAGGGTTTGGATATGGAATTAATGGGAACAGGTTACTTGGACAGAGCGTCGCTGTGACATCTGGGTGTTCCTTGGGTGTAGTAGCATTCAGTTGTGTGTCTCTCCTGCAGTTTGGCTCCTTCTGCCTCATATTGTAGTCATCAGGAGAAGTATTGGCTTGTAGATCTGCTAATGTCACCATAGTTCTGTCAAGGTGTTCTCGCAGTAATGTCACTTCTTTCCGTTGGTCGTTGAGTTGTTCTTGCTGTAGCGTTGCGGCCCTCTTAGCTTTGTCACGCTGGTCATTGAGTTGTTGTTGCATTCTCTTCGCTTTGTCACGTTGATCTTCCAAGGCCTTCTGTTGGTCGTCAAGTTGTCGCTGCATTTTCTTTCTGCTCGGTTTTGCTCCCATCTTCTTAAGATTCTAAGTGGAGTGTTTGCTATAACAGCAAAGCATCCACCCTGCTCGCAGCGCCAATTGTAATGGCAGCTTTTACATGTTACTTTATGTAAAATAAACAGATCAGGAAGATGCAGGACTCAGTTGTCAGGAACCAAACTCCATGTTTATTGTAGATCTCATCACAGCAGAGAGAGACTAGTGTCTCCCTCCAGGGCTTCCCCCATCACCCCCCAACACCAATGTCTTACACATATTTATACTGGCAGGATTGTACACAAGAGGTAACAACAGATGGTCACTCCTTACATGGGCTTTATTCTATAACTGACTCACCCAGAGTCAGTATGTTTGAAATAGGTTTGCATGAGTCGACTGTTTGTAAAGGGAGATGAGTTTAACAAGGAAGAACAGGTGATGATTGTTGCATCTACTAATACATTCAATTAATCAATACCACAATGACTGTTATATGAATTTTATCCACTACACTGATCGTCACCCAGACCAAAGAGAGTAGACGTGGACCTCTCCGTTCGTATTTTATACCGTGTGAAAAACCGTGACTTTCCCTATTCTGGCCGAAAATGATCGCGGGAAAAAAATGAGAACCGGAAACGGAATCTGCGTCATGAAAACGGAACCCAATGAGTCTGAAGGAGTCAGGAAGCGAAAGTGATCATGAAAAATAAACAGAATAGCGCGACCACAGTCAAAAGTAAAAACTCGGGATTTCTCGTGCTGGCACGGAGGGTACTCGGGAAAAACTCGGGATATCTCGGGGCGTGGCACTGAGAGAGTTAATAAATATCTTTTTTATACTTTCCGTTGGTCTCCCTCCCCTATTATTTGTCGTGGCAAGAGCCAGCCATGACAATTTACAGACTACTTGAAATATCCTAGTCATCTTTTGCTATAAGAAACATATATATATATATGTGCCCTAATTAATAATACAATGTTTAAGCTTTCACTAATAAGGACAAGACTAAAATATTAATTTGAATGCAATGCAATGTTACAATTGCCCCCGTGACGGGGGCAGTTGTAACAGTGGTTGGGGGCAATTGTAACACTGTAAAAAATAAGTCATTAACACACATTATCTCAAATAAAAGCACATCACTAAGTAATATGTATTTTTTTTTATAATTTAACATTTTCACTTACATATGTTTTATATACATAATTACAATTATTTTGTATTTTTATTCAAATTATTTTATTTTTCAATTTAGTGCAAATGTATGTCTATTTTTCATTTAAATGTATTTTTTACTTTGAAATGTAGTGACATTTAGTGACAAACATAAAAGTATGTAATCCCAGACAAGGGTTAGAATCTGCTTGCATTGAAACATATATATATATATATATATATATATATATATATATATATATATATATATATATATATATTTGTTACAATTTGTTACAATTGCCCCCGATGGGGCAACCATGATAAAATCCCATATTCTAGCTAGACACACCTATACTAGCATAGGCTGCTGACGTTAATGTGTGACCAATAACATAGAGATACAATTCATCTAAGTTTAAATTAGCTGACATCTTATCTTTATGCAGCAGAAGGAAAATACCGTACACTAAAACGTTTACACTTACACCTCACAATCTGTTTTTTGTTAAACTTTTGCTGAGATGAAATTATCATTCTATCCTTCCATAGGCAGAGAGAGGACCCTACTGAGCATGTGCACAAGAAGTCTCACCCGCCCCTCTAGCTTATTTCTAATTAGAATTATTGAGTGTTACTTTTGTCCCCAGTTACTTTTGTCCCCAGTCTCCTATATTGTGGGTAGTATATCTAGATGACAGATATGGGACATTAAAAAGGATAAATTAAACAAATGGGACAGTTTATTACTTACTTACTTAGGCCCATCGCTCCCAGTGGAGCATAGGCCATCTACGACTCTTCTCCATCCAACACGGCTTTGGGCTGTCCTTTCTGTCTCCCCCCAGCTGGTTCCTTGTCTCTTGAGCTCCGCCTCAGTGTCCCGCCTCAGTGTCCCGCCTCCAGGTGTTCTTAGGCCGCCCTCTCTTCCGCTTCCCCTGGGGATTCCAAGTCAGGGCCTGGCGTGTAGTGCTGGTTGTCGGTTTCCTCAAGGTGTGGCCTATCCACCCCCACTTTCGTCTCAGGATCTGCTTCTCTACTGGTTCCTGTCTTCCTCTCAGCCATAGTTCCTCATTCTTAATTTTGTTTGGCCACCTGATCCCAAAGATGCGTTTCAGACAGCTGTTTATAAAAGTCTGTAACTTCTGCAATGTTCTTTTCGTCATTCTCCACGTCTCTGAACCGTAGAGAAGGACGGATTTTACATTTAGCCGCACTTTGGTTGTCATGGCAATGTCCTTGGAGGACCAGATGTTCTTCAGAATGATGAAGGCTGCTCTGGCTGTGACGTCGCTGTCTGTGCCGCCCTGCCTATCTAAGATGCTGCCTAGGTAAGTGAATGAGTTGACTTCCGGTATGGATTCCTCACCTACTGTGACTGTGTTGTTGGTAGAGGTGTTGATCATCATTAGGTTGGTTTTCTTCCTGTTTATTCTCAACCCGGTCTCAAGGGATGTATTTGCCAGTTTAGTTGTCTTGTCCTGCATCTGGTTGTAGTTGTGTGAAAGGAGAGCCAGGTCATCAGCAAAGTCGAGGTCATCCAGTTGTGTCCATAGGGTCCACTGTATGCCGTTCTTTGTTCCTTTTGTGGTGGTCTTCATAATCCAGTCTATGACTAGGAGGAAGAGGAAGGGTGATAGAAGGCATCCCTGACGCACACCAGTCTTGACCTCAAAACTCTCTGACAGTTGGCCTGTATGTAAAACTTTCCTTGATAGGTGTTTTGAATCAGGGTGATGATTTTCTCTGGGACACCGTAATGCCGCAACAGTTTCCACAGAGTCTCTCTATCCACGCTGTCAAAGGCTTTTTCATAGTCTATGAAGTTTATATATAATGGGGAGTTCCATTCGATGGATTGCTCGATGATGATGCGCAGGGTGGCGATCTGGTCCGTACAAGATCTGTTGCTCCGGAAGCCTGCCTGCTGGTCTCGAAACATGGGATCAACTGCTGCACTCATACAGTTTATTAGAACATTTAAAAAAAAGCTACAGCCTAACAGTACCACGGGAAGTAGGGGTGCTGCAGGTGCGATGAAAAAAACAAAAAAACTGTCACGTTATTCATATAAATAAAACATTTACTGGGTGGAATAAAATAAAATAGGGCTATTTTAGAAATAAATATTCCAAAAATGTTAAACCACCTTTTTTGTTTTATTATCATCACCACGAATCAGCGTCTGCCTACGGACAGGTTTCCTGTTTAGTGTGGTGTTTACTTTAAGCACGGGTTGCACTCACAAGCTCCTGTCACTTGTCAGGTTGTTTAGTTTACACCATGGCTCAAAAACAAATTTCTGATTTCTTTGGTGGCGGGCCCACATCAAAAAAGAATGCAGAAGCAACTACTACCATTGATGAGTCTGTGACTGTCGAGTTGTTGTCATCGTAGGAGGAGGAAGAGGAGAACGTTGAGTTTGTACGGCCTCGGGGAGATCATGACCCCAGCAGCAGCAGTATCCAGTCCGGGCCGACTCCGAGTCTGCCTGCAGCCAGTGCGACTGCCGTGCCAAGTTTAGCTGCACTTGATCAACCATTCCAGCCCAAGGACTTCAACTTCCCGGGGAGACGTTTTGGAAAGGAAACATATAGGCCGTATTGTCTAGGCCCTTTTCGTTCAGTTTCGTTCCCATCAAGTGGATCTAAATAATCTCTGCTTCTTAAAAAAGATCTATTGGTAGTAAGTAAGAAACAAAAGTTTAGCCATCTGATTTGGTGCAGTATTTTTATAATCAGTGTTTACAAGTCGGTACTATTTTCTTAGCAGCGTAGTAATACTTTCAAAGCGGTGGTGCGTCTTTTGGCACGTGATTCCCGTTAGAACCAATGGGGTCGCCTCTTTATTCCCACAATTTCCTGCAACAACAGCCATGACAACGGTAACGTCCGACGAAAATAAATCAAAACAAAGAAAATATCCTTCAAAAGCACGTCAAAAGGACTCGAAACGATTCTATATGAATCTTATGTCTGTCCAGAAAGAAGAGGTTCAGGAATTTACACGGACAAGATGGGATACAAATGAGGCGCAGTTTACGGAGCTAGTTCAGGCCAGGCAACTCAAGGGATTGGGCTAACCGATCAGGTGACTAAGTCACATGCACTCTTCTCCTGGTCGGTGGGTTATAAGTAATGCTCTGCCTACCTGTTCAGTCTGGTTGCGCTCTTCTGCTGCTCTGACGTGCGACGCTGCTGCTGCTCTGCTGCCGAGATCCTGCCGGATCTGCTGCCCTTGCTTGCCTACGTATGCTGCTGACCATGAATAGTCTCATATTGTTCCTTGGTTGATGGTTATTTGCGTTGCTGCCATTGTCCATGCTGCGCTAATCATAGCTACTCAGCTGTGTGCTACTGGTTCTAAAACGTGGTATTACTTTCTTTACTTAAGTTAAAAATCGCTTGCTAAATGCTCAGCTCAAAAGCAGTAGCGTTCGTCATTGATCGATCTCAGTATGGTCAACTAGAGAGTGTATAAATAGAGTAACGACACGCTTGATCCCGCCGCAAACGGGCTCCTTGGGCTATAGTTCCAAACATTGGGACTGCCTGCCTCATTGAGATAGACGGAGCACTTCCGCATTCCATTCTTACAATGGGAGTCGACGCTAGTGTCAGAACTCTCTTTATGGCACTGGGTTAACGGTAGTTCACCAACAGTGTTGCTTAAGTTTCTATGTTTCCTTATCGTAAGCAACGATGGGCTTGGGGTTCTGTTATGGTCCCCAGTTTAGCGTGTATTTGTTCAAAGTAGTTCACTACACTTTATCTCAAGATTGGGTTTCTAGACCTAGTTGCTTGCTTCTCTCTCAAAAGATGACATCACCGATCTATCGTTCACAGAGGAACGGATGCGCGCTGATATGGCTGGTAAGTGCTACTGCCATGGTAGAGAGAGAGGGCATGGCGTCACTTTGTGAGTCGCTTTGCTTGTTCTGGCTCTAATGTTCAGATTAATATCTTTATGTAGGCTACTGGTTAAAACACGGATATGCTCAGTTGGCTGCATCTTGCTTAATTTATAGTTATTGTATTCATGGATAGTTCAGTGGCTTTAGACGGTACTCTTATTCTGAAGAGCTCGTCCACCGGATGTTGTTGAGGCTTATAGTTGATGACCGAACACTTCTCTACCCATGCGAAGGAGAGAGGGGAAGCTAACTTGTGAGTAGTGTTCAAGAAGTAGTTGCACTGCAGTTTTGTTTGTTTGTTTGTCATGTTTATTTCGAATATGTTAAAAAACAGAATATATATATATATATATTTTTTTATTTTTTTTGCAAATCACAACAATGAGAATCAGATTAAAATATAGCAAAAAATAAACACTGCACTGCAGTTTAAATGTAATGCTGCTAGAATTCATTGAAATTAGTTATCTCTCGTGTAGCTATGTCTGGCATCTATTTGCAGTAGGAAAACTCACTGTTCATGTTGATGCTAAAGTTGCAGCACTAAATTGCTGCCATCTCAATGTTCATGTTAGTGCTGAAGTTGCTGTACTAAATTAGATTGCTGCCATCAACACGATGGTCTCCATTATGCTAAAGCTCCTCACTGCATGCTTCTACTGTTCAGATAATGCTAGTCGTTCTTCAACTGCTACTAACTGACTGCTGATCATGATTAAGCTAAAACTGCTGACATTGTTTCTGCAGTCAATGCATGCTACTCATACTAGTGCCATCATGATGATCATGCTAATTATGTTGACTGCATTCCTAGGCCACTGCATTAATGCTACTCATTCTGCAATTGCTGGCAAAATGTCTGCTAATCATGATTATGCTAATGATGTGGACTACATTGCTACCACTGCTATAATCGACTAATGCTGCTAGTACTAAAATTGCTGCAAACGTGCCGATCATGAACATGCTAAGTTACTACTAGTGCTATGGCCACTACCTCGCAAATATCACGCAAAGTCATTTATCAGCATTCATTGATATTCTGCTTTGTGCTTCTTTTTCCATGTCCGGCTTAATGCATGGTGATGGGATGCCTAATACCGATGGGGATGAGTGCTGTTCATCTTGGATACTGGGGAAGTCAGGTTTGCAGGCCTCGTGTCTTCAACAGTGACAGTGTCAGTGTCAAATCATGTAGCAGTTCAATTGCTCTAATATGTGGTGGAGGTAAAGTAGGCCGTTTCATATTACGATGAAATAATCAAATGAACTTGCAGTGCAGATGAGACGTTATTGGTTGCATTCTACCGTTGCTTATGCTCTTGTATTGCTAAATTACACTTGTTAAGGATCAGGATGAGCTAAAGGGATTCTCATTTTGCTGCATACACTTGGATAAGAGATGGTAGAGACGTTGTAGCACAGGCTAACACAGTACGTTTGCTTCTTTGTAGAAGCTTTAGATTGTCGTAGCACAGCATGGTTGCTTATGTGGAAGCTTTAGATTGTTTGTAGCACAGGCTAGCTCAGCATGTTTGCTTCTATGTGGAAGATTAGATTGTTGTAGCACAGGCTAGCACAGCATGTTTTGCCTATGTGGAGGCGAATTGTTTAGCACAAGCTATCACAGCATGTGTTGCTTCTTATGTGGATAGCTCTGGATTGTTTGTAGCATAGGCTAGCACAGCATGTTTTGCTTCCCACGTGGGAGCTCGGATTGTTCGTAGCACAAGCTAATTCAGTTGTTTTGCTTCTTATGTGGAAGCTTGGATGGTCGGTAGCACAAGCTAAACACAGCATGCTTATCAAAAGCTGGGTGACTGGAAGTCTTTGTCCCCGTATAAAAGGCGCTGCTTTATCCGCCAGATTGGGATGCTCACGGCATATTTGGCACCACATCACGGTGTGTTCATCACTGGTGACGAGTGTTGCAGCGCAACCAGCAGCTTGCGGTGTGCAACTGACTGTGTCAGGATTTGAGGCCACACTCGCGCATTGGCGTGCAGCATGCGTCCCCACACATCCACAGTGAAGCACGCACTTTTCACTGTGGATGTGTGAGTGGCTTCAGGAAGTAAATTCCTGTCCCAGCGGTCTATAACGGCGTCATCTCGTCCAGGGTGGCTTACCATGGTAATTGCAAGAATAATTCTGCTTCTGGTTCTAGATTCCAGGTTGAACTACCTACGCTCTTGGCGGCTCTGTGAGCTCTCAAGGCAGCGTGAGAGAGCTGCTCGAGATGTGGGCTTCTCAGTGTTCTCAGCACTATGCTGCATCATCTACTGTGCGGGCCAGCACAAGGCTCTCAAGGCAGCGTGAGAGAGCTGCTTGAGATGTGGGCTTCTCAATGTCTTCTCGGCACCTATGCTGTTCTGGAAACTTCAAATAGTTATTAAAAAATATATATAAAATGCATGTTGCTATACGGTAAATGGCAACATGAACCCAAAATGGGTTAAATTGGTCATAGGATGGCCGGGCTAATCCAGAATTGCAATAACATTGTGTTTGTCTCTCCATCTGTAGGCCTAAACTTGAACTGGTTCACTGCAAAGCTGCGAGAGATCTGCTCAAGCTGCGGGCTTTCTCCATCCTCCGTATTGGTGTAGCTACACCTGCAGCGCTGCTTGTCTTCTGCTTCTCTAAATCTATGGGGCGATGGTCCTGAGGAGCTTACGTAGATATTGGTTAATAAGGATGACATTCTGCAGGCAAAAAGCTCATGAGTATGAGTGCTCTCGCTGTTCTATCGCTAATTCAATAAATGCTGCTTGAGCATTATTGACGCTTTAATTACAACTCGGGTGGATTGCTGGGGATTTAGTTTAGTGGTGATGTCATGGTGCTAAAAAATGTTGGTTTATTCTATAGCGCTAAAAAATGTTGGGCTTTCCTTGGTAGCGCTAAAAAATGTTGGGCTTTCTATGGCAGCGTTAAAAAAAAAATGTTGGGTTTCTATGGCAGCGTTAAAAAATGTTGGGTTTCTATGGCAGCGTTAAAAAATGTTGGGTTTCTATGGCAGCGTTAAAAAAAAAAAGATTTGGGTTTTCTATGGCAGCGTTAAAAAATGTTGGGTTTTCTATGGCAGCGTTAAAAAATGTTAGGTTTCTATGGCAGCGTTAAAAAGATTTGGGTTTTCTATGGCAGCGTTAAAAAATGTTGGGTTTTTCTATGGCTATGCAGTCAGGCTAATCATATCAAGCTCAGTCTATTAGTAATTGCTGCTTCAGGGATCGTTGGGTACTGATTCAGATTTTAAGTAAAGATAGCACGTCTTTACACACATAGTCAGTACACTTTATTTATTATGGATGATAAACAATAGTTATCATTCATCATAGGATGACCTCATTTATATATATACGATATATATATATATATATAGCAGATTTCTTTGAAAAATAAATAAATATAGAATGTCCTTTTCGAATCCTACTCGTGGTGCGGCACAGCAGTGGACACCGTAGTGTTAGGATACCGTCTAGGACTCCTGGGTTCAGGAATCAACAGGTACCTGGATTCATCAGGCTTGTTGAACACATGGATGCATGCTTGCATTTGTTTAGCTTAACAATCAAATGCTGAGGAACTCGGACATTTCATCATGCTTAGCTGAACACAAAGTTCATGGAGCTCCACCATTCTCACAGATGGTTGGTCCGGCGTCAGGCTCTGTGTTCCCAAGCGGTTTTGGGGGTTCTTGCTGTTTTGGGGGTCTTTATTCATTCCCTGTAAATGCTATTTGGCATGTAACATTTATTAAAATGCTTACAGGGAGTGAATGGATTCAGAGGCCTGACGCCAAACTATGCTTCCTTATGCTTTCTATATCCATGCTCAAGCTTGCTCAATAAATATATATTCTAATCCAATCCAAGAGTTGTCTGACTGAAATGAGGCGCAGTTTACGGAGCTAGTTCAGGCCAGGCAACTCAAGGGATTGGGCTAACCGATCAGGTGACTAAGTCACATGCACTCTTCTCCTGGTCGGTGGGTTATAAGTAATGCTCTGCCTACCTGTTCAGTCTGGTTGCGCTCTTCTGCTGCTCTGACGTGCAACGCTGCTGCTGCTCTGCTGCCGAGATCCTGCCGGATCTGCTGCCCTTGCTTGCCTACGTATGCTGCTGACCATGAATAGTCTCATCCCACCGCCTCCCCGGCATCCACCATCTGTTTCTAGATCCCCGTGGGGGTCTTTATTCAGTCCCTGTAAATGCTATTTGGCATGTAACATTTATTAAAATGTTATTCTTACAGGGAGTGAATGGATTCAGAGGCCTGACGCCAAACTATGCTTCCTTATGCTTTCTATATCCATGCTCAAGCTTGCTCAATAAATATATATTCTAATCCAATCCAAGAGTTGTCTGACTGAACTACAACCAGCCATGGATACACGACGTTCGTCTGTCCCGACCGGACTTCAACCAGGTGTTTGCACTTTTCCATTTACGACCCGTACATCTACATAAACCTTCAGATTTCAAATATAAAGTGCTTACCGCATGGCCACTGATGTTACAATTCTGTATGGTCCTGCAGAAATACCTGAATATTCCGTATTGTTCAATAAAGAGTATTCTTAACCGCTCGGTGGCCATTTTCTCATAGATTTATAATGTATCAGAGTGCAATATACCTCCCAACCGACAGGGTCGCGTGGTTGAAAGGATATGGTGAAAATGGCCACTGATCGGATTAACAAGATTTTTATTGAACAATACGGAAGATACAGGTACTTCTCTGGGCCCGTACATAATTGTAACATCCATGGCCATGGGTAAGCATTTTAAATCTGAAATATGAACGTTTATGTAGATGTACGGGCTGTTAATGGAGAAAGTGCAAACACCTGGTTGAATGTTTCAGGGCTACTACAGAACGTGCGTCAACGTTACTTATAAACATCAACATTGTGTGGATATGGGTTCTTACAAGCCTCCTGAGGACGCTGGGTTTCACGCAACATTCTACCAGCGTTTTATTGACAAAAAGACAATGTGATTAATGTGAGAGGAAAATGGCAAAAACAATTGAAGATAGCATATCTACAAGCTCCCAACACGTCGCGTTGTGAAAGTAGGCAAGTAAGAGATAAAACAAAACAAAACATGCATGTCAATATTAGACTGTCAAATATTTATTTGTCATTTTATGATTGTATGGGTGCTATTACTGTATTTTAAACATTCCCGTGTCATTTCATCCATGTTCCATCTCTGTGATAACTCAGACATCTTTGCATCGTTAACAGCTAATACACAAGATGTGATTGAATAAGAGTCTGTATTAGAGATAGCCTGCACCTTTGACTCTAGCCTAGAGGAAGCCTTTATGACTAAGGTCATTAAATACCAACCACTACTATATACCATCTCAAAGTGGGCTATTAGGTGCAGACTATTTGTTTTTATATTTGGTGTAGCGGACATGGCGTATTTATTATGGGAAATATTAATAATAATTATGAAAATATTAAACATATTTTATGAAAAATTTAAATATTACTTTTCATAAAAAAATTAGAATTGCGCAAAGTCATAATACATGACAATAATTATATGTTTTAAAGTCACAGAACATAACACGTAATCAGTTTATTCACATTTACTTGTCCCTCACTGTATTGTGCTTCAGTGAGTCTGTGTGTGTGATATTGTGGCAGAAAGGCAAGCATGCCTTACATGTCGTCAAAGTCTCAGGTTTCATCCTTATCTCCAAAGGATGCAGGACAGAGAGAGAGAGAGAGACCCAAGTAGCATGTGTGTCTCTGAAGACATTCCATTGGGCAATAAAGGTTTTGCCTTACGCTGTGGAAGGTAGAATCTTAGCTTATGCAGCCATCCTTTGCCGAAAGGGAGAGGGGTCTTTTACGATGAGCCCATGACCAACCAGCAGTGGTGGAAAAAGTACTCAAATGTTTTACTTGAGTAAAAGTATCAATACTGCATTGTAGAAGTACTCTGTTACAATTCGAAATTCGGAATTCAAAATGTACTTAAGTAAAAGTACAAAAGTGTTCAAGTATCAAAATATACTTCAAGTACCAAAAGTTAAAGTACTAAAATGTTTGAAAATAGCTGGATCTACAAGCTCACAACGCGACACGATGTGAGCTTGTAGATCGGCTATTTTCAAATAGCCTAGGTATAAAATAGGGCTGAAGTGGTTTATGTATGTTTTATAATGGAATCATTTATATCTGCAAAGTAACTAGTAACTAGTAACAAGTTTTCAAATAATTGTAGTGGAGTAAAAGTATAATATTTGCCTCCGAGATGTAGTGGAGTAGAAGTAAAAGTATAGACAATTGGAAATACTCCAGTAAAGTAAAAGTACCTAAAATGTTTACTTAAGTACAGTACTTGAGTAAATGTACTTAGTTACTTTACACCACTGCCAACCAGGTTCATTTGGTCATGAAACCAAAAACCATATTAATCAGCTTTCTATGTCCATACCTGGGCCGACATCATCACTACATTGGCAGCCTAGGACATACCCACATACTGGCTGATAGAGGATTTCAACAACTTGGGATGCCCAAAAAGGAGGCAAAAGTATTGTGCTGTCTCTGTTGTAATTGGCGGAGACGGTGTTACTTATACCCATAGTGTGTGTGTGTGTGTGTGTGTGTGTGTGTGTGTGTGTGTGTGTGTGTGTGTGTGTGTGTGTGTGTGTGTGTGTGTGTGTGTCACCCTTCGCTGACCGCTACAAGATCTTCTGTGAGAGAGTCATCCGCCATGGCTTAGGTGCTGAAAATAAACCAGCTACGAAGGATGTTCGTAAACACAGTGAAGAAGCATGAGGATCTTGATGCTTCAAACTACAGGTAACTCAAATACCATATGTGTCTTTGACAGTTCTGGGAAACAAAACCTTTATGCTGAAAAGTATATTATAGATGTATTCCCTCACAAAAAAAGTCTATGAGAGTATATTTAAACTAAACTGGCTATCATTGTGAATACATCTTTATTTATACACTTGTGCTCATCTTTCCCTAACATTTGATGTTGCAGGCAGGATAAATTGAAGCGGAGGTTGACCCCTGATTTCCCCCAGCTGGTTTTTCACTGCCCTACCAAGTGCAACATCTCTGAACATACATACATGTCCTTCCTAGGTATTTTAGGAAAAAGGTTTGGTGATGCAGGGCTGCAAGACATACTCATTGAGTTAAGTTGGTGCCCCAAATCCATCAATGGTGTGATCAGTGGTCATCCACAGGAGATGCAGTCTGCACTTTCATATTTTGTCATATTTGTATACTATTTTGCTGCCGTTGTACTGTCAACCAACATTTCTCTGTTCATACCTGTGAGTGACACAGAAGGCCTGATCTGGGGGGTGGGTGGGAGGGTTGATGTACAAATGACACATGCTGTGACACACTTTGGTATTTTAATAAATATTTTATACCATATGTTGTAATAATTTGGAGCTTTAGTGTATTTAATTTAGTCTAGTTCATTTTTGGCATTATTCCAATCTAGGGGGCTGATTTTCAGACATTTTGGGCCAAGGAGTGCTGCATTTTTTTCCTACCTTTCAGTACACAGTAGGTTGTGACATTTGTATGAAATATAAGCTTTTAGCTAAATGTACTATGTGTATGTTTCATTGTGCTGGGCGCCAATCACTTCAGTAGAAGCGTTTTCTTTCTACATTTCATGATCAGTGTTGGGATGCCGTTATTTTTGGCAGTAACTAGTACTCTAACGCATTATTTTTTTAATTCAGTAACTCAGTTACCGTTACTACATGGTGTGTTACTCCGTTCTTTTTTTATATAGTATTTATATATATATACAGCGAGGCGAACAGTGACTGAGAATTGTACTTAAGTACAGTACTTGAGTATATGTACTTATTTACTTTAGACCAGTCTGTGTCACATGCGGAGACCAAGGAAATTAGAAAACAAGGAAGGGACAGCCTAGGGGGCTGGCCAACGCCATTGCTTGCATAGCAGACGCCATTGATGCTCATGGGAGCCAAAACTGGAACAGGAAGTTTGGTGAAATACAATTAAGTCTATGCCAGCCATCTGGATCAGCTTGTGAACAAACACTATTTCTGAACGATTGTGTCCTTTGTCAGATAATCGGTTCAGGAATATAAAAGAAGACATATCACAGGTTTTTATCCAATCAATTCGGATTTTTTTAGCACACTGTATGATTTTATTGAGGCATCTAAACAGCGGCATACACGTCCATAGACTGTATAAAAATCGTCTCTGGCAGTGTATCCAGATTGTGTGAGAGAAATAAGCAATCAGGTCTAGGAAAACAAGCCCAAAAGAAGCACCGGGGGCCAGGGGTCTTCAACGTTTTCCCAAACTGATGGGGAGATGGAGCAGGGAACCCCTACCTTACCTCGACCCCATATATTGTATAATTATGTATACAATTGTGTTTCATAATCATACATGTTATTGTGCATCAATACTAAGCTATTAAAAATAATAGACAGATTAATATATTCGTGCTTTTATATTAAACATACATGTACAGGGTACAGTGAGTAGGGTGGCCGCACTGCCATTTATAAACATACCTTATTAACCGAGAACAACAATCTGTCAATTGCACAATAATCATGTATACAAGCTATTCAAAATGGACAGAATCATTTATAGATATCATCATTTATTTAATACATAAATGTGGAAAATGTTTTAAAAAAATATATGAAGACAAATGGATATTTAAAAACATATATATATATATTATATATATATATATATATATATATATATATATATATATACAATATTTGTATATATATCTATATATAATGTATTTTTATTTTTATTTTCTAATCAAGCAACAATTTCGCGGACCCCCTGCAGTACCTCGTGGACCCCCTAGGCGTTGCGGACCCCTGTTGAAGACTTGCACTAGGCCATTATGAGCACTTTAAACCTTTACTGTATACATTGAAAATAGCCGATCTACTGTACAAGCTCACAACACGCTGTGAGCTTGTAGATCTGCTATTTAAAATAAATCTTGAAGTAAAATGTGAAATATTGAGGATTTTTGAAACACTAACAACACAAATCTGGCACAAAACATTTCAGATGGGGGGTTAGGACAAATAGCCTACATATTAATTTGAGGGTCCATGACATAAACATAATTAAGAACCACTGGTTAAAATATTTTTTAAATTGTGAAGCCAAAGTCCAAATAATCAACTACACTTTAGAAAAAAGCCCATAAAACCGCAACCCGCAACTACCAATATTTACAAGCAACTTCACAGAAAAATAAGCCCAAAGTCGCTTATAATAAGGGACCAGTCGAAATTTACATAAGGGGGGGCATGGAGGAAATGTATGTGCCCTGATCTAAAATGCCATGACCCTCCCTTTGACAAAAAAAAAAAATCAATGACCCTCCCCAAGTGATTACAAAAAAAAGAGTAACCCTCCCCGCCTAGAAGTGTCACGATATATTGTGTCACGATATAGCCTATCGTGGTATTAAAATGTGATGATAGGTATTGTCATGATGTCATACTGTATCGTAATATTTTTTTAATTGTTTTTTTAATACAAAAAAAACACTTTCTTTTTTTTTGCCGGTGAAAGTTAGGAGTTTTTACTGTATGATATGAAATGTAAAGCTTATCATAATCATAGTAATTATTAATCATGTCCTCCATCATATTCAAGGTATTTTGGAGAGAAATGAAACTCCAGTCAGTCACTTTCAGTTTAAAGCACTGCAGAGGGGAGGTGTTGTGTGTCAGCTGATGCTCGTTGACGCTCGTTAATGTGACATGCATCTGCACTCTCAAATAGGCCTACATCTAATCTAAGATTGTATTATACTGTATCTGGTATTATAGATGTTTTTTAGCTGTTGGAAATAACTAGGCTGCACTTGGTTGGTAAAGTCCAGATGACAAAAATATGAGGTTTGTGGAATTTATAGGTATGCAGTCTTATATTATATTTGTTATATTAGTGTATATCTGTCCTCTGAAACAATGGGTTTATAGTTAGTGAGAACTTCACTTCTCCATTAAGCTTGCACAAATGTATTTATTTGTGTACAAAGCACTTTGTAATTGTTTCTAACTTGCTTTATAACGTTATTTATAAGATGATGGCCAATGTTGATGATACATGAGAAAAGAACATTAATAATATATCATATCGATATCATGCCCAACATCATGTATCGTATTGTGAAATTCTTGACACCCCTAACCCTCCCCATCAAATACAACATGACATTTAAAACTGATATGTCCAATGTTTTGCTTTCCACATTGATTAGAACATTGCTGTAGTCAGTCTTGCTAAATGCACAGTGTATCTGTAGTAGTGGTAGCAGAATGGATAGTGTTCTCATCTTACATGTGGGAAACCCATTGAATCCTGGTCAGATTGAAGAAAGTTGAATATTTGGTAACCAGTAGTTTAAAACTTTTGTCACTCTGCCCTTTTAATTATCAACTACAGTGACTACAACTACACTGTTGCCTACATAAAACAAATTAGGCTATCAATTATGGCCTGATGCTTCTGGTTTTACTTGTGGAGCTAGGAGCATATACACAACTGTCCATATAGATCCACATTAATCACATGCACAGAATTACTTCAAATGATTATGAATATCCAGTTATAGTAGGCCTATTTATAATGCATCTCTCCAATAACGCCTGTTGAAGTTTTGCTTAATTGTTCAACCACCATCGTTAAGACGCTGAATAGATTTGACTGGGTCGTTCACACTCGCTGTGCGTTGATGGCTTGTTAACGACCGTCATTGATTCTAAATAGACAAGGTGTTACTTGATTTGAATTCTTTGTATCCTTTGAAATAGAGAGGGGTCATTGACCACTGTTCTGCTGTACTAAAAAGGTATATAAAAAACGGACTATTTTATCAATTCAAAATTGCATGACCCTCCCTTGGATTCAAAGTAAAATTAGCTGACCCTCCCTTGGACCAAAATTAGAAAGGCATGACCCTCCCCTATTTTCCTCCATGCCCCCCCTTATGTAAATTTCGACTGGTCCCTAAGTGGACATGGCAACACTGGTTTCTGTCTCGGCAGTATAGCGTACTTTGTGCTCTTTAGATAGCTCAATAAACTTATACAGTGGACACATCGAAAAGCAACACAGCAGAAAACAATGTGTGATATGTCTTCTTTTATTTTCCAGAAGCAATTACTTTACAAAGGTCTCAGTCATTCAGAAATATATTTTGTTCATGAGCTGATCCATCGGGCTCTCATTAACTCCAATGCATTCCACTGAACTCACGGCTGCAGTCTGGCTCCCATGGTGCGACAAATCTGCCGGCTGGAATTGCATGATAGCGAAAATGACGTAGATGACCCTACCTTCTTTAAATATATCTTGGCGGAGACGCGCTGTGGGCAGTGGACATCCTGTCCGGTTGACAATGACGCGGCAGCTCATTCATTATCACCGCAAATCAGGCATATTTCAAATCCTCTGTGTCTCTCTCTCTCTCTCTCTCTCTCTCTCTCTCTCGACTCGCCTGTGTGTTTAGAAACGATTGCACTTGCGATCAAAATGAAAAAGTTTTGTTTTTAAATGTTTTAAAGTAAAAAAAAACACTAAATCGCTGGCAGTGGGCAAACACAGCCAGAAATAAGTCTGGCAGGGAATGAGTTAATGCATGTTCACTTTTTAAAGACAAGATGAAATGGCATTTCGACCGTATTTGTTTGTCAACTTTCTGACATATGTTCTTGTAGAAAAGAGTCATCCTAGTGTGCAACACTCCCCCTGTCTCATTCCAATGGATTGGATCCACCCACCTCACCTGCTGTCACTCCCTCTCAATCCATAATCACACCTGCCCTCACTCACTCCTCATTCTCTCTCTCTCTCTCTCTCTCTCCCTCTCCCTCTCCCTCTCCCTCTCCCTCTCTCTCTCTCTCTCTCTCTCAACAGCGTGTGTGTGTTTCTGGGAGAGAGAGAGAAAGAAAGAGCGTGTCACATCAAACGCTGTTAAGTTACACCTATTTCCTGTTAATAATAACCAGCAATAGTGTGTATGCAGTATATAATGGTATAATAAAAGAATGTTAAGATAATATACAGTATAGTGTAGTGGTATAGTGTAATGTAGTAGAAATCCACGGTCGTGCTCCATGGAGAGGCCCGGTCCGCAGTCACAGTATTGAGCCGCAGCTGGGGGTCCATGGACCTGCGACGTGGGAAATAAAAGAAACTCCGGGGAGCGGGTCCCCGGTTGTAGAATTAGTGGCAGGCCTTACTAGAGCGTGAATCCGTACAGGGTTAATTACGATTGTACTAATGGGACACAAACCCACACGACCAAAGGGAGGACGAGAAAGGAGAGGACGAGAGGAGAGAGGAAAGGGGGGGGGGGGGTGGGGAGGGGGGGGAGAGGATGACTATAGGGTGACTGAGTCTATACACTTCGGCTATAGGCTTTATCATAGAGAAAGGTTTCTCAAGGATTTTAGAGAGAAATGGAAGGTTCGATATAGGTCTATAGTTAGCCAAAATGCCTGAGTCGAGAGTAGGCTTCTTGAGGAGAGGTTTGATGACAGCTACCTTAAAGGACTGTGGTACGTAGCCCGTCACCAGAGACATATTGATTATATTGAGTAGGGATGCACCAACCGGGGTCAGGACCTCTTTAACACTTGCATGACTAAGCTATCAATATGACCGATTTTGAGAATTTAAAGTGGATTATCTTCTCTCATGAAGCTCTGAGAAAGTTCCCCTTTCATGACTTTTCCTAAATATTTGTTTCAAATCATCTCCGTTTTTTTTTTCTTCTGAAACGTATTATAAATATGAAATATATACCATATATACCATCCCAACCGTTATATTTCGGCTAAATTGACCGCTCTCCCCCTCTCTCCCCCAGGCAAGAGCAGTTGACACCTCTAGACCCCCCGCAGAGCGGCCCGTAGACGAGCTGCAGCAGCGAGTCTATGCGAGTCCAAGTTGCCATGTCTGCTTATTAAAAGCGACTTTGGGCTTGTTTTTCACGTCTTTCTATTATTATTATTATTATTATTATAATTATATATATATAATTACATTATAATGGTAATAATAATATAGCTGCCCACGTGTTTTGTGCACAGTTTGCACACTGGGTTGTTTACAAGTTACTATAGTTCGCTTGCTGCTACTAGATTTATAGCAGCATTACTTGACGGTCATATTATGACAGTCATGACGAAACTTCAACCTGTTTTTTGCACTTTCTCCATTTACAGCCCGTATATCTACATAAAAGTTCGGATTTCAAATATAAAGTTCTTATTCCGTGGCCACGGATGTTACAATTTACTTCGGGTGGGTATAAGTACCCGTAACTTCTGTATTGTTCAATAAAAAGCATTTTAATCCGATTGGTGATCATTTGCTCATAGAGTTATAGTGTATCAGAGTGCAATTACACCTCCCAACCGATAGGGTCACGTAGTTGAAAGCATGGAGAAAATAAGGAGAAAATGGCCACCGATCGGATTAAAATGTTTTTTTTTGGACAATACGGAGATTATGGGTACTTATGGGTTACCCGAACAGAATTGTAACATCCCTGGCCATGAGATAAGCACTTTATATTTGAAATATGAACGTTTATGTAGATGTACGAGTTGTAAATGGAGAAATGCAAACACCAGGTGTACGTTCTGCCATGACGCTTGGCGGCGAGCTAACAATGCTAGCTCCTATAGCCTCGTTACTCCACTGTTGTTTTAGCCACATCTTCAGTGAAATACTTCCATACGAACGTCGAGCGGCCTGTTGTTTAGCTGGGGCTGCCCTCACCTACTGTAGCTGCTGTGTTCGCTACAATGTTATATTGTTTATGCAACTAGATTCTGTCCCGAAAAAGACTAACGCAATACTGGCCGCTTCCTAGTCCTGGTCCAGAGCGTTAGTGAGATTATTTTTATTTACTCCACTGCGCCCTCTACAGATCTGGACAATTTGAATTTACCATTAACCAAATCTGTAGAGGGCACTGTGGAGTAAATACAAATAATTTCCGTCTCGCGGACATATTTTATTTTCTGCCCAAAAAGTGTATTTTACAGAGTAGGTGGGGTGCTGAGAGGCTTCCCACCTCCGAGAATAGACTTTCAACAACACAAAACAGCCTTTGTTTCGGTGAGTAGCGAAATAGTTTTGTTTATTTTCACTACTCTTGAGGGAACTTGAGGGAACTGACTAACGCTCTGGACCAGTATAGCCGCTTCCCACCGTGGTGAAGTTAGTTTCAGCCTCAGGTTGAATATTCACCCAGTGGATATTACTCCAGTAAAGTAAAATACCTCAAAATTGTACTTAAGTACAGTAATTGAGTAAATGTACTTAGTAACTTTACACCACCACAGAGAGGAGCGAAACTGATGGGTGGGGATTAGGCTTGTAACCGGAGAACAATGGGCCAACGACCAACCAAAACCACTCATGCTACTGTTGTCCCTGCAAGTTAAAACCACTCTCCGCCCCCACAAGACCGACAGAAACACACAGAAACACTGCTGTGTTTGTAATGTAATTTAAACCACTTAATGATTCTAAAACGGATATCTGTTGGGATCGAAAGCTTCCTCAACATTCGAACTGTGTTAATATGGAAAAAAACGAAAATCAGCCAAAAAGTTATTTAGCTAGTTTCTACTGTTTTTCAACTCGCGAGTTGATGCCCGAAACACCAGGCCTGCTCACATATAGGAGTCAGACAGAAATACACACTAGCCTGCTGCTTCATGTCTCACTTTTCTCAGGGCACAACGTATGCAGTAACATTTTCATAGACCTGCCTGCTTATTTCTCTCTCAAAATTTGGCAACCCATTTCACTGTCTGTTTCACTGAAGAGTTTAATGTGACGCTACAGATTGCGCTGTTTTATACGCTTTTTTTAAATAAAGATTTTACATACAGAATCTGCAGTTACCATTACATTTTATAATACTATTTTATATACATATATACTACATTACTATTTTATAATGTTTCTGCCTGCAGCAGAGTGCAATTGAGATGTTAATGGCTATTTAGAAGACAATGGAACCCCCCACTGTTTGGGGGAGAAAGTGTGAACTAGTCTGGAGCCCAGAGGGGAGACAGTGGCCAATAGGATAGCCTGATTTGGGGATCAAAATGATCGTTTTTCAGGCTTGGTGGAGGAGTATGAAACCTCAGTCATGCGAGTGTTAAGTAATTTAGTTGGGACTGGATCCAAGAGACAGGTCGTTGGTTTGGATGTGATCATTAAAGTGAATTCGGAGAGCTCGACTGGAGAGAAACTGTCCAAATATACACTGTGTCGCACAGCCACTTCTGAGGATACCATATCGGAGGGTGGTCCAGCAGGGGCCGAGAGCAGTAGGTTATCAATATTATCTCTGATAGTATTGATTTTACCATTGAAGAAATTCATGAAATCATTGCTGCTAAGGGATATAGGAATACGCGGATCAGTAGAGTCATGACTTTTTGTCAATTTGGCTAGAGTGTCAAAAAGGAACCTATGGTTGTTTTTGTTTTCCTCTATTAAAGATGAATAATAGGTGGCTCTGGCATTGCAGAGAGCCTTCCTATATATTTTAAGGCTGTTCTGCCAGGCTATACAGGATTCTTTCTGTTTGGTTGAACGCCATATTCTTTCAAGCTTACGTGACGTTCGCTTGAGATTTTTAGTTCCAGAGTTATACCATGGGGCTAGCCTCTGTTGCTTTATTACCCTCTTTCTTAAAGGAGCAACAGAGTCAAGCGTTGTCTGAAGGGAGCCTGTGACACTATTAACAAGGTGATCGACCTGAGAGGGGCTATAAGTATAGAGATCTTCAATTGTGTTGGAATATACTGAGTTGATGGCTGATGGTATTGCTTCTTTAAATTTGCCCACAGCACTATCGGATAGATTTCTACCAAATACATTTTTGTCCAATGGTGAGTAATCAATTAATGTAAAATCAAAGGTTATTAAATAGTGGTCGGAGAGGTTCTCATTATATGGGAAAACTATGAGATGTTCAATTTCAATACCATAGACCAAAACAAGGTCGAGGGTATGGTTGAATTTGTGAGTAGGTTTATCTACACACTGAGAGAAACCGATTGACTCAATTAATGTAATAAACGCTTTACTGAAGTTATCGGTTACTACATCCACGTGGATGTTCATGTCGGCAGCCAAAATGATTTATCAGAGTCTAGGACTAGGCGTGATAGAAACTCTGAGAATTCAGATAGAAATTCAGTGTAGGCCCCAGGAGGGCGGTACACTGTAACAAATAATAAAGGCTGTAATGATTTCCAGCTTGGGTGCGAAAGAGTGAGAACTAGACTTTCAAACGTTTTGTAAGTCAGCCTGGGTCTGGGGCTGATTATTAAGCTTGAGTTGAAAATGGCTGCAACTCCACCTCCAATCTGGCCGGTGTCTCGGGGAATATGAGCATTTGTGTGACTTGGTGGGGTGGCTGTATTTAGACTGACGTATTCTTGCTCACCCAGCCATGGTTCGGTAAGACAAAGTAGATCAAGATAGTTGTCTGATATGATTTCATTTACCAATACACCTTTAGAGCGTAGAGATCTAATGTTCAGGAGTCCACATTTAATAATTTTGTTTTGTGGCACTACTGCATTAATTTTGATATGTGCCAAGTTTTTATGCACAGCTCCTCGAACCCTTGGTTTCACATGCCTAGGGGGTCGAGTAGTTTCAATTGTTCTGATTTGTAGGGTAGGTGGCTGCTCTGGTGGAAGCACAGAGAAGCGTGTAGGACTGCAACTCTGCTTCCTGATCCCAACTCTGGGTGGTCATTGTTTATTGATAAACTCGTCTATATTTCTAGAGATGAGCGCCGCACCATCCCAAATTGGATTTATGCAGTTCTCTCCCCATCAGACCAGTTTTCCCCTCGAAAGTTTGCCAATGATTTATAAAGCCCACGTTATTATCTGGACACCACCTTGATAACCAGCGGTGGAATGAAGACATACGGCTGTACATCTCATCACCAATCATATTTGGCAGGGGACCAGAGAAAACTACGGAGTCCGACATTGTCTTTGCGTATGTGCACACTGACTCAATATTTATCTTCGTGATCTCTGATCTCTAACGTCTCACTGCTAAACTCAACGGGTGTAGCAGCGAGTGGGGAAAATCTGTTTGAAACGTGAAGTGGTTGGTGTCCCGTGTGCTTTTGTTTATTACTACGCTTCCGACCAGGAGCAGTCACCCAACCATCTTGGGTCGTAGGGTGCGTGTGGGGACTATGATCAGTCACGATCGGTGACCGTGACTGGTAATGTCCCCCTGTTCCCTGTTGCACGGGAGCAGAGGCTAGGCTAAAGTGAGCACCGCTAGCTATGGTTTCCTCTAGCCGCCAGAGCCTCTCCTCCAGTGCTGCAAACACACAGCACTTGTTACATACATCCGTACATTCAAAGTCGTCGGAGTTGTAACTATACATGTGGCAAACAGCACAGTGGAGAGGATGAGAGCGAGACGGGAACTGGGGGGGGAAGGAGTGAGAAGCCATAGCCCAGCAGCCAAGGGTAGTCGCTAAGCTAAAGCTAAAGCTAGGATAATTGTAAAGCCAACAGCCAACGGCAAAGTTAGTCCCTTAGCTAGACAATCAGCTCAAGCAGCGATAAAGTCGCCACACAGTAGAGAAATAGGGTAGTAGTTAACAGTGGCAGTGTGTGTTTAAATCACAACAATACAATAATATCAACGTTAGTGTCTTGCGCAGCTAAACGATACACGTCTCGCTAGCTCAGACAGTATAGGAAGTGACGTAACACGCTTACCGTCAGGGCTACGTCAGGGTTGCCAGATCCTCAGTCTCAATCCTCTACTCCATGAGTGAGGTTCTTCGGTATGGTATGGTAAGGTATGACCGGAAAAAGAGAGTTGTTTTTGCTGCTGCGTTGTTGTTGCAACATATTATATCTGTTGTCTGCACGACAGTCAGACAGAGACCGCGGTCCGGTTATATTATATAAAGTTGTGTATTTAACAATCAAACACAAGTTGTATCATTACGAGTTAGAATATGTCTCAGACACTAGGCTACTACAAGGGCACTTGTGAGTAAAGTTGGCAAGTTTCCCTACAGTTTAACAACAATGCAAGTTGAAGATGCGTAAATACTCTTAACAGCTATTTGCAACATAATTATGACTGGTATTTTTATCAGATGTCCGATAAATTTGAATCATTCCGGACATTGGGACCAGCAGATTACAATCCTATAGCGCGACCCCTGGTATAAGACCACATTGCTTAGCAGAGTTCAGTGATGCAAATGCATGTCAAGTTGATCAACAGATTGTATTATTTATATATATATATATATATATATATATATATATATATATATATATATATATATATATATATATATATGTATGTATGAATATACATACATATATATATAAAGTCAAGTCAACTGTTTTCCGTGGATAGCCAAGACCTGGAACGCATCTGTGTCACTTTAAGGTGTCTTTGGCTATTCAAAAATAGCAGATCTACAAGCTCGTAGCGCGGCGAGTGCCGCGCTACGAGCTTGTAGATCTGCTATTTTTGAAAAATCTTCTCAGGTCGCCTCACATCTTCGGGGTAGTGAGACTGTGTTGGGATAGCCTAAGGTTTGGTCTTGATCAAAAATTATTTGAAAACCGCAAAAAAGGGGTATTTATTAAATGTTGTATATAATATAATTAAATATAATAATATTATAGTAAAATGTTTTATGGTCATGAATGATTCACCAGGAGCCTGGATGGCTTGGTTCCAGGCTTAGAATAATTGATGTAAATTTTATGTGAAAATGTAATGGGTTTGTGGCACCACAACATGTCCTCCACTGCTCTGTCCTGTACTGTATGTTGGTTTGATAACTGTTGTCCTCCACTGCTCAGTCCTATACTGTATGTTGGTTTGATAACTGTTGTCCTCCACTGCTCTGTCCTGTACTATACTGTATGTTGGTTTGATAACTGTTGTCCTCCACTGCTCTGTCCTGTACTATACTGTATGTTGGTTTGATAACTGTTGTCCTCCACTGCTCTGTACTATACTGTATGTTGGTTTGATAACTGTTGTCCTCCACTGCTCTGTCCTGTACTATACTGTATGTTGGTTTGATAACTGTTGTCCTCCACTGCTCTGTACTATACTGTATGTTGGTTTGATAACTGTTGTCCTCCACTGCTCTGTCCTGTACTATACTGTATGTTGGTTTGATAACTGTTGTCCTCCACTGCTCTGTCCTGTACTATACTGTATGTTGGTTTGATAACTGTTGTCCTCCACTGCTCTGTCCTGTACTATACTGTATGTTGGTTTGATAACTGTTGTCCTCCACTGCTCTGTCCTGTACTATACTGTATGTTGGTTTGATAACTGTTGTCCTCCACTGCTCTGTTCTATACTGTATGTTGGTTTGATAACTGTTGTCCTCCACTGCTCTGTCCTGTACTTTACTGTATGTTGGTTTGATAACTGTTGTCCTCCACTGCTCTGTTCTATACTGTATGTTGGTTTGATAACTGTTGTCCTCCACTGCTCTGTCCTGTACTATACTGTATGTTGGTTTGATAACTGTTGTCCTCCACTGCTCTGTCCTGTACTATACTGTATGTTGGTTTGATAACTGTTGTCCTCCACTGCTCTGTCCTGTACTATACTGTATGTTGGTTTGATAACTGTTGTCCTCCACTGCTCTGTTCTATACTGTATGTTGGTTTGATAACTGTTGTCCTCCACTGCTCTGTCCTGTACTTTACTGTATGTTGGTTTGATAACTGTTGTCCTCCACTGCTCTGTCCTGTACTATACTGTATGTTGGTTTGATAACTGTTGTCCTCCACTGCTCTGTTCTATACTGTATGTTGGTTTGATAACTGTTGTCCTCCACTGCTCTGTCCTATACTGTATGTTGGTTTGATAACTGTTGTCCTCCACTGCTCTGTCCTATACTGTATGTTGGTTTGATAACTGTTGTCCTCCACTGCTCTGTCCTATACTGTATGTTGGTTTGATAACTGTTGTCCTCCACTGCTCTGTTCTATACTGTATGTTGGTTTGATAACTGTTGTCCTCTACTGCTCTGTCCTGTACTTTACTGTATGTTGGTTTGATAACTGTTGTCCTCCACTGCTCTGTTCTATACTGTATGTTGGTTTGATAACTGTTGTCCTCCACTGCTCTGTCCTATACTGTATGTTGGTTTGATAACTGTTGTCCTCCACTGCTCTGTCCTATACTGTATGTTGGTTTGATAACTGTTGTCCTCCACTGCTCTGTCCTGTACTATACTGTATGTTGGTTTGATAACTGTTGTCCTCCACTGCTCTGTCCTGTACTATACTGTGTGTTGGTTTGATAACTGTTGTCCTCCACTGCTCTGTTCTATACTGTATGTTGGTTTGATAACTGTTGTCCTCCACTGCTCTGTTCTATACTGTATGTTGGTTTGATAACTGTTGTCCTCCACTGTTCTGTCCTATACTGTATGTTGGTTTGATAACTGTTGTCCTCCACTGCTCTGTCCTATACTGTATGTTGGTTTGATAACTGTTGTCCTCCACTGCTCTGTTCTATACTGTATGTTGGTTTGATAACTGTTGTCCTCCACTGCTCTGTCCTATACTGTATGTTGGTTTGATAACTGTTGTCCTCCACTGCTCTGTCCTGTACTATACTGTACTGTATGTTGGTTTGATAACTGTTGTCCTCCACTGCTCTGTTCTATACTGTATGTTGGTTTGATAACTGTTGTCCTCCACTGCTCTGTCCTGTACTATACTTTACTGTATGTTGGTTTGATAACTGTTGTCCTCCACTGCTCTGTTCTATACTGTATGTTGGTTTGATAACTGTTGTCCTCCACTGCTCTGTCCTGTACTATACTGTACTGTATGTTGGTTTGATAACTGTTGTCCTCCACTGCTCTGTTCTATACTGTATGTTGGTTTGATAACTGTTGTCCTCCACTGTTCTATACTGTACTGTACTGTACTGTATGTTGGTTTGATAACTGTTGTCCTCCACTGCTCTGTCCTGTACTATACTGTATGTTGGTTTGATAACTGTTGTCCTCCACTGTTCTATACTGTACTATACTGTATGTTGGTTTGATAACTGTTGTCCTCCACTGTTCTATACTGTACTGTACTGTATGTTGGTTTGATAACTGTTGTCCTCCACTGTTCTATACTGTACTATACTGTATGTTGGTTTGATAACTGTTGTCCTCCACTGTTCTATACGGTACTGTACTGTACTGTATGTTGGTTTGATAACTGTTGTCCTCCACTGCTCTGTTCTATACTGTACTGTATGTTGGTTTGATAACTGTTGTCCTCCACTGTTCTATACTGTACTGTATGTTGGTTTGATAACTGTTGTCCTCCACTGCTCTATTCTATACTGTACTGTATGTTGGTTTGATAACTGTTGTCCTCCACTGTTCTATACTGTACTGTATGTTGGTTTGATAACTGTTGTCCTCCACTGCTCTGTCCTATACTGTATGTTGGTTTGATAACTGTTGTCCTCCACTGCTCTGTCCTGTACTATACTGTATGTTGGTTTGATAACTGTTGTCCTCCACTGCTCTGTTCTATACTGTACTGTATGTTGGTTTGATAACTGTTGTCCTCCACTGCTCTGTCCTATACTGTATGTTGGTTTGATAACTGTTGTCCTCCACTGCTCTGTTCTATACTGTACTGTATGTTGGTTTGATAACTGTTGTCCTCCACTGCTCTGTCCTATACTGTATGTTGGTTTGATAACTGTTGTCCTCCACTGTTCTGCCCTATACTGTATGTTGGTTTGATAACTGTTGTCCTCCACTGCTCTGTCCTATACTGTATGTTGGTTTGATAACTGTTGTCCTCCACTGTTCTGCCCTATACTGTATGTTGGTTTGATAACTGTTGTCCTCCACTGCTCTGTCCTATACTGTATGTTGGTTTGATAACTGTTGTCCTCCACTGCTCTGTCCTGTACTATACTGTGTGTTGGTTTGATAACTGTTGTCCTCCACTGCTCTGTTCTATACTGTATGTTGGTTTGATAACTGTTGTCCTCCACTGCTCTGTCCTGTACTATACTGTATGTTGGTTTGATAACTGTTGTCCTCCAATGCTCTGTTCTATACTGTATGTTGGTTTGATAACTGTTGTCCTCCACTGCTCTGTTCTATACTGTATGTTGGTTTGATAACTGTTGTCCTCCACTGCTCTGTCCTGTACTATACTGTGTGTTGGTTTGATAACTGTTGTCCTCCACTGCTCTGTCCTGTACTATACTGTGTGTTGGTTTGATAACTGTTGTCCTCCACTGCTCTGTCCTGTACTATACTGTATGTTGGTTTGATAACTGTTGTCCTCCAATGCTCTGTTCTATACTGTATGTTGGTTTGATAACTGTTGTCCTCCACTGCTCTGTACTATACTGTATGTTGGTTTGATAACTGTTGTCCTCCACTGCTCAGTCCTATACTGTATGTTGGTTTGATAACTGTTGTCCTCCACTGCTCTGTCCTGTACTATACTGTGTGTTGGTTTGATAACTGTTGTCCTCCACTGCTCTGTTCTATACTGTATGTTGGTTTGATAACTGTTGTCCTCCACTGCTCTGTCCTGTACTATACTGTATGTTGGTTTGATAACTGTTGTCCTCCAATGCTCTGTTCTATACTGTATGTTGGTTTGATAACTGTTGTCCTCCACTGCTCTGTTCTATACTGTATGTTGGTTTGATAACTGTTGTCCTCCACTGCTCTGTCCTGTACTATACTGTATGTTGGTTTGATAACTGTTGTCCTCCAATGCTCTGTTCTATACTGTATGTTGGTTTGATAACTGTTGTCCTCCACTGCTCAGTCCTATACTGTATGTTGGTTTGATAACTGTTGTCCTCCACTGCTCAGTCCTATACTGTATGTTGGTTTGATAACTGTTGTCCTCCACTGCTCTGTCCTTTACTGTATGTTGGTTTGATAACTGTTGTCCTCCACTGCTCTGTCCTGTACTATACTGTATGTTGGTTTGATAACTGTTGTCCTCCACTGTTCTGTCCTGTACTATACTGTATGTTGGTTTGATAACTGTTGTCCTCCACTGCTCTGTCCTGTACTATACTGTATGTTGGTTTGATAACTGTTGTCCTCCACTGTTCTGTCCTGTACTATACTGTATGTTGGTTTGATAACTGTTGTCCTCCACTGCTCTGTCCTGTACTATACTGTATGTTGGTTTGATAACTGTTGTCCTCCACTGTTCTGTCCTGTACTATACTGTATGTTGGTTTGATAACTGTTGTCCTCCACTGCTCAGTCCTATACTGTATGTTTGTTTGATAACTGTTGTCCTCCACTGCTCTGTCCTATACTGTATGTTGGTTTGATAACTGTTGTCCTCCACTGCTCTGTTCTATACTGTATGTTGGTTTGATAACTGTTGTCCTCCACTGCTCTGTCCTATACTGTATGTTGGTTTGATAACTGTTGTCCTCCACTGCTCTGTTCTATACTGTATGTTGGTTTGATAACTGTTGTCCTCCACTGCTCTGTCCTATACTGTATGTTGGTTTGATAACTGTTGTCCTCCACTGCTCTGTCCTATACTGTATGTTGGTTTGATAACTGTTGTCCTCCACTGCTCTGTCCTATACTGTATGTTGGTTTGATAACTGTTGTCCTCCACTGCTCTGTTCTATACTGTATGTTGGTTTGATAACTGTTGTCCTCCACTGCTCTGTCCTATACTGTATGTTGGTTTGATAACTGTTGTCCTCCACTGCTCTGTCCTATACTGTATGTTGGTTTGATAACTGTTGTCCTCCACTGCTCTGTCCTATACTGTATGTTGGTTTGATAACGGTTGTCCTCCACTGCTCTGTCCTGTACTATACTGTATGTTGGTTTTATAACTGTTGTCCTCCACTGCTCTGTCCTGTACTTTACTGTATGTTGGTTTTATAACTGTTGTCCTCCACTGCTCTGTCCTGTACTATACTGTATGTTGGTTTGATAACTGTTGTCCTCCACTGTTCTATACTGTACTGTACTGTATGTTGGTTTGATAACTGTTGTCCTCCACTGTTCTATACTGTACTATACTGTATGTTGGTTTGATAACTGTTGTCCTCCACTGCTCAGTCCTATACTGTATGTTGGTTTGATAACTGTTGTCCTCCACTGCTCTGTCTGTACTATACTGTATGTTGGTTTGATAACTGTTGTCCTCCACTGCTCTGTTCTATACTGTACTGTATGTTGGTTTGATAACTGTTGTCCTCCACTGCTCTATACTGTACTGTACTGTATGTTGGTTTGATAACTGTTGTCCTCCACTGCTCTGTTCTATACTGTACTGTATGTTGGTTTGATAACTGTTGTCCTCCACTGTTCTATACTGTACTGTACTGTATGTTGCTTTGATAACTGTTGTCCTCCACTGCTCTGTCCTGTACTATACTGTATGTTGGTTTGATAACTGTTGTCCTCCACTGTTCTGTCCTATACACTGTAAAATCCAATAAGTTAACCTTACTAGAAAAAAGTTGGGAAATCGGTTCCAGCTAGTCAAGTTTACTTGATCATTTACTGGTAAAGGTTACTTGATCATTGACTTGGTAAAGGTTACTTGATCATTTACTGGTAAAGGTTACTTGATTATTTACTTGGTAAAGGTTACTTGATCATTTACTAGTCAAGGTTACTTGATCATTGACTTGGTAAAGGTTACTTGATCATTTACTGGTAAAGGTTACTTGATCATTTACTAGTCAAGGTTACTTGATCATTAACTTGGTAAAGGTTACTTGATCATTGACTTGGTAAAGGTTACTTGATCATTATTTAGTAAAGGTTACTTGATCATTTATGTGGTAAAGGTTACCTGATCATTATTAAGTAAAGTTCACTTGATCATTATTTAGTAAAGTTCCCTTGATCATTTACTCATCCATTACATTAATGAAAATTAAAAGTTTGCATGATCCCATTTAGACAGACAACACATTTGGAATACCGTAGGTTTATTCCTTGACAATAATATGAACAATCAACAATTTGTCACATGAGCTCAAACAGCAGCATCCAATTTAAAATGTACAGTAAAGGCATTTTACAGAAATAAATTGTATAAAAAATGATATAATTCTATAAGTATAAGAATTTGCAGCTCAAGAGTGCTTAAAAGGAATAAAAGTGGCTTTGTTCAGAACTCCTATCACTAACATGTTTTTTTTTTACAATTTCTAAATAAAAGCTGACAATTGTGGAAATCAAAAATCAAATCCCGACCTTTAAAGGGATAGTTCACCCCAAAATGATAATTTTCTATCGATTAGTCACCCCATGGAGACTTGAATTCATGCTATTTTTTGTCGCATTCCTAAGCCAATAATTTGATGTCCGGTAGGAGACACAAAGAGTCTCCTTTGCATCTCCTACCGAAACCGCTGCCTACAGGTCCGCTGGTCATCGAATTATTGGCTTAGGAATGAGACAAAAGAATTCAAGTCTCCATAGGGTGACTAATCAATAGGAAAAACAAATTTTTGGGGTGAACTATACCTTTAATATAACAAAATCTGAACATTTAATACTGTACTAACTTTGCAGACCAAACCAACGGTCTGACAAACTGACAAGTGCTCTAGTAATACAAATGGCTTAATTAATAAAGCCTAACGGGCCATCCACACCAAGCACTATATATACACATTTTTAATTTATTTTATTTTATAGAATTTAGAGTAGCCAATGATTGTGAACCTCTTTTCGTCCACAAAGTCATTATGCCAATTAATTCCTCACACATTTATGTGTTGCTACTGCAAATGTAGCCTAGTAGCCCCTCCATCCTTCTCCTCCTGTTCAACACAACTAAAGACGAACAGTATCTGTGTTGATGATGACAATATGAGTGATTTGCTGGAACTCTGGAAGACATGAACAACTGCCAACTGAAATGATCATGTCTGCACTGTATTTAAACTAAATAATTCTACAACGATATGATTGACAAAAGTGCTATGCTTAGTGTGGACAGCCCCATAACAGTTTGAAAGAGAACATTATTTCACACATGAACATGTGAACACTTGGCAATTTCAAAAAAGTGCCTTACTTTTACTTAATGGTATTACATTCAAAGTCTTGAGAATTTGCAGCTCTAAAGTACTTAAAATGAATAAAAGTGGCTTCATTTAGAACTCCTATCACTACAACATTTTCTCATGCATGAGAAAAATAAAATGCATGCATTTTAGTCTACTGTCTCAAAGGAGGGCTGAGGACAACCTGCCTACCAGTGACCCACTATACAATCTTTCTAAAATGACAGGAGGTTTTTAAGACTTTGCAGTTTGGGGGGTAGTTTTTCCTTTCCCAAGCCAAGCATCACTCTTTGAATGAAGTTCAAAGTGTTCTTCATATCATTAGGGTAGTTCAAATTTAGTGCATATGTCAGGCCAAACAGCAGGCACAGTGCTTGAGGGAGGTTCTGGAGATTATCCATGACAATACCTCCTTCGAGGATGACGGCTGTTGACACTGGCTTAAGGTCGATACCATCTGAGGGAGGTGAATCTTCACTGCTCACAGTCAGCAATCCGACCGATACCTCTGTCCAGGCGTCTTCGATGTCACAATCCTGTATAGAACCAAACAAAAACATTACAACAGGGAAATGTAGATCACTTCACACACATCTGCATTTAGAAGTTTTATCAACATTGGTAGGCCTACTGTTTTTTGACGTGTATTACTCACTGTAAACTTAATCAGCACAGTAAAATGTGTTATCTATGAAAATATTTTAGGTTAGAAATAAGCAACTTGGTAACAAACATTCTGCATAGTGGCCATCTCTCTCTCCCTTGAGCAGCGTGCACTTGCAGGCTATAAACACCAACACTGCACACCATGTGAGTGAGATTCCACTGTGCTATAGCCTGAAGGGATGGAACCTTCCGATTGGTTGCGAGGCCGTTTCAGACTGAAAATTCAAAATATAATTAACGAAAATGTAATTTCACTGGACCTTTAAGATGTAACTTACCACGGCAGTGTTGTAGAAACTGCTGGGGTCCTCTCCAAGCAGAAGAGGGAGGCCTCGGAGAACAAGTGTACGCAGCGCTGTCACGTCTGGTTTCTATAAGTGGATAATAAACAAATAAAGTTCAAAATCTGACCCTCAAAAGTTACAGTACAGTTACAGCATGAGACACATGTCACCACAATTTATGCTTTATAGTGCATAGAACAGTTACTGATTGGAGGTGTGATTTAAATAGTACAATCCACAGCATTTAGTTATCAACAACAATCAATAGTTAGCAATATCACAACACTTGATGTATTATAAATCGCCAACACTAAAACACTCATACAGCCAGGAAGCTATACAAGTACTATTTGGGGTTATAGGTTGTACATAAACTGGGTCATGATAAATACAAATATAAGCAGCATGTTGTAGACTTACCCCATCAATTTTCTGCACAATTCCGGACAATTTCTCTCTAATGGCACCTTTCTTGGACTTTAAGATAGTGACCAATTGTGGTGTGTAACGATCCAGAGCATCAAAGAAGTCCGTCTCTAGGTGAGTGGTGGTGATCCTGTTAAACTCAGCATAAACCTACAACACAACAAACCACAGAACAAAATACAGTGACTAAATACATTTGAAAGTGTGTATGGTGCAAGCCTAAAATTACATGCATGTTATTATAGGGTATAACCAAAAAGCCTATGAATAACAGTACTTACTTGTCTCTCTCTAAAAAGAGCTGGCCACCGCTCCTTCATCGTTGTCACTGGAGGTTCGTCCACCACAATCTCCCGTCTACGCAGTGCAAAGGTCTGGTCCATCATTACAGCAATGCCACTTGCACTGGGGTTCCGTTTTTTCATTTCTTCCACTAGGTGCTTTCTCTGCTGCTCTAGCGTAGCTTCATCCTTCCCGTCAGGGAGATCCGGTAGGTAATTTGCCTCATTCCTTTTCGGTCTTTTGAGGCCTCTTGCTGCAGTGGCACCTCTTCTCCCTCCATTTATAGCAACCTCCAAAAAACACCCTGATTTTCTCAGTTTATTGCGGTAGTTTCCCATTTTGTAGTACAAATTAGTTGTCCAGGAAGAACATCCATCTGTGGAGCCTGGTTCTGTCAGGCAGGGATGCTTGCGTATGAGAGCTAAAGCCACAGCATGGACATGGTGTTCTTTTGGATACGCCAAATATTTGAACATCTCTTCAGAAAGCTTTTTCTTTATTTCATACTTCATTTGCCAGCTTGGATTGAGGCATTTTTGGTCTTTTAGATACACAGCATTAGCCTGTCTTAGTTGGTGTTCCACCTCAACTGGGAACATTGGAATGTCAAAAACATCTGGCCAATGATCTGGTCTTGTTGTTGCTGAAGATGATGTGGAGGGAATCTCAACAACGGATGAAGTGGACGGAATCTCGATATCTCCTGAGGCACCAGGTTGAGTGTCAACAATGGGCACCAGGTTCAGTGTCAATGGAATGACCTTCACAGTAGCTTTTCCATCTGGCAGGTCTTCTATGTCATCAAGGTTGCTGAAGGGGGAATTATGGAATTCAGTGTCTTCGTACTGAAGTTTGAAGTCATCCTGCAGCTGGCATTTTTCTGTTACTTTTATCTTCAGCTCTTCAAGCGTTTCTGGTTTTCTATTCAGTGTCACTTTCCTTATGTCATGTTCATTTATGATGATTCTCAATTTATAGGTGTCCATGGTCCTACAGAGTGAATAAACATATATTTAGTGTCCTTTCCATATACTCATTCAACATGATATGTAACGCTTTAGTGTCACATACACATTTCCTTTCACTTGATAGGAGGATAAGGGGAAAACATCATTCAGCTCAGACAGCTGTGTGACTGTGAGAGACCCTGCCCCACTGGTGCACAACTCGTACGCACGTAAATGCAGTATACTGACCAGGATTACTGCATGTTTTTGTGAGGGTACCTACCCTAGGGAACACGGGGAGAACATGCAAACTCCACACAGAAAGGCCCTTTCACCAACCCCACCCAGGGTATGGGCACTGATGACGCGGAGGAGAGAACACACCCCCCAGCGCCCACAGCGTACATACTTTTGGTACTTTAACGGTTTTTAAATCTGGTAGCATCACACACTGCAGGATAATCTTATATAAGATGCTCTCATCAGAGAAATTACTTCTCTTCTGGAGGTCCCTGGCACAATATATATTTTCAGACGGGGCCAAATACATATAGTACATTTGGGGGTCCCTGACATGACAAAGTTTGATAACGTGTGAGTTTGATAATGTGATTTTGATGCGAGTTCATACTTTGGCTCTCCGGTGGCAGACAGCAGGGCTCCTCCTTTGGGGTCATTGGGACCATTTCCCAGCAGGGCTCTGGGAGGAAGACCAACAGGTCCTGAGAGACATATAGTAAAACATACATAAGAGAGTAGTGGTCTATCATTTATTACAGTATAACCTGTGAGTAGTGGTCTATAATTTGTTGCTTTAACAGGTCAGCTGAGCCACGTTATGGAGGATTCATCTGAAATGCCCTTTCTTTTGCAGTGCCCTTTGATTAGAAAATGTGTTCAAACGCAATTGAGTATTGAGAAACCATTATGCACACAGCATGCGCAAATGGTAATGTAGGTAATTAATGTATTTGTGCAAGATGACCCTGCTATATAAAATGTGTATATTACTCGTTCATGTTCAAATAGCTCAATCCATGCTGTAGGCCTAAGTGATGGGCTGTATTTACGCACCTGCTTGTCATTAATGCATAACAAAAAATGATGACCTTTATTTTTATCAGATGTCCGATGAATTTGAATCATTCCGGACATTAGGACCGGAAGATTAAAATCCTAGCGTGACCCCTGGTCTGTATAAGTGAATGTAAAAAAAATCAATCACGGGGATCTCGGGATGATCACCACCTCAATTATTCGATGAATCCAAAAAGTTATCAATAGAATAATCTCTAAGAAAATAATGGATAGATGCAGCTGTAGATACCTGTTCTAGAAAAGACCGGGGTAACTGGAGCGGTGGTGGAGGGCTTCCTCAGAGGCAGGTTGGGACTAGCCGCAGTGGGACTGAACGAACCGCAGACCGGGGTGACTGGAGCGGTGGTGGAGGGCTTCCTCAGGGGCAGGTTGGGACTAGCCGCTGTGGGACTGAACGAACCGCAGACCGGGGTGACTGGAGCGGTGGTGGAGGGCTTCCTCAGAGGCAGGTTGGGACTAGCCGCAGTGGAACTGAACGAACCGCTCATTGCATCACTCTACAAATATCTGTCAAGTTGAAGAAAAAGAAAAACTTGCAATTATCATCCAACACTTAAAACCTGATCGATAGTGATACTTCATCTCATAACGGTGTCGCATGTCGAAAAACAGCAGACCTACAAGCTCATAACGTGTCGCCCCAGTCTGCTATTTTCCAGCGCAGGACATCTTGTCAAAAATGGATCAATGAGGCAACCACATTTACCCATGTTGCCTTAACCCTTTAAGACCGGGCTCATAGCGTGGCACTGAGTGCCGCGCTATGAGCTTGTACATCTGCTAATTTTGAATAGCCAAAGAAATCTAAAATGACAGAGATGCGTCCCCGGATCGAATGGGTTAAAATTGGCTTACAGGAGGTCCGCCCGGGACCTCTCATGTAAGCATGAATCAGCCATAACCATATAAGGAGTTCCCAATGCAGCTACGCCCAATTATGGAGTGTTGTCTAACCTAAATGTGTCATCATGGAATCAGCAAACAAATTAGTCAGCTGCATACACCTCTAGTGTAATAAAGTGTCCATCACCTTACATCCTGGGTTGTACCCAGGCTGTAAGGTGATGGACACTATTACACTAGAGGTGTATGCAGCTGACTAATTTGTGCCATGGTTATGGCTGATTCATGGTTACATGAGAGGTCCCGGGCGGACCTCCTGTAAGCCAATTTTAGCTGCATTGGGATCTCCTTATATGGTTACAATGTCACATTCCTCTAAAGCATATTTTCATATATCGCCCTGATAGTTTAATTGGACTGTTAATTCCCGACTAAACCCATGTTGCTCTGTAACTCGTGGGTTAAAAGGTGCCAACCTGTTCCTGGATGTCCTTGTAGTCAGATGATGGGCAGTGCCTGTTGGCAGGAAGGTAGCTGAGGTGATCCTGTTCAGGGCCCAGGCTGACTCCAACTGCGCACCTATACAAACACAGAGGAGTCATTTTACACCAATGTCACATGGTGAGAATACAAGTTTTATCTGAACACCAAGTGCTCTGTCACAGGCTGACCCTGCCAGAGAATGCTTTTCATGTCAGCTGATAGAAAACCACCCAGATAGCATTATGTGAAACCCCAAAGTTGTGCGGAGGGTAACCGCCTTAGGGTCTAAGCTCTGTGGGGTGCAGTGCTCTGCCCTTCAGCATCTCTATGACCAGAGGAATCCGAGGCATAGACTATAGGCGTCAGAGAATCCGAGGGACCCAACTCATAACCTCAGCACCTGCTTCAAGGTCCTGCCCTCGGGTAGAAAACAGTCTAACATCTAAGAAACATAGTTACTGTTAATTATTGTTTATTTAACCATTATTTTAAATGAAACCCCCACCTGAAGTGTGCAGTTCTTCCTCTTGAGGAATCCCACCCTAAATTCTCCACACCAGGTGTGGAGAGATTAGATCGAAGGATTGGGTCTACACAGGAGAAAAAAACATTATATAAACAATTGTAAAATTAGAAGATTTTAAAAAATCACTAAGAGTCTGTGCTTATAAGAGAGTATGCAAGCAGTAGCGCTCTTTGATAAACACACCCATTGTGTGACAACAGTTTGTGCGATTTATATTATTATAATTGTGACAGGCTTAACCCAAGGCACCATGAGCTGACAACAATAGCCTTAAAGGAGTTCACCCAAAAAATTACTTATTTTCTATCAATTACACACCCCATGAAGCCTTGATTTCATGGATTTATTTTTGGCATTCCTAAGACAATAATTTGATGACCGTGTGTATTTCCGGTAGGAGACACAAATAATCTACTTTGTGTCTCCTACCGGATACATTAGCCGGTAGGAGACGGGAATCAAATTATTAGCTTAGGAATACGACAAAAACAAAAAAGAATCCATGGATTCAAGGCTTCATAGGGTGTGCAATTGATAGAAAATAAGTCATTTTTGGGGTGAACTCCTCCTTTAACCCTAACCCTGTTTTCAACATGGGGGGGAAATAGATAATGATGGAAAACATTCAACATGGATATTCAACCTATATCTCATGTTCTAATGCAAGTACATCAACAATACATAGTGGCAAAAACAACATGTCTGCTATGTCAGTGGTACTCAAAGTGGGGCCCAGGGACCCCCAGGGTCCTTGAAGGGGTTCCAGAGGGGCACCAGCAAAAAAAACAATATATCATCACAATCAGTTTGACCACATTAACCCTAATATTCAGAAATAACTGTCCTACAAGCTTGTGAGCTTGTAGATCTGCCATTTTTGAGGAATTTTGAAAAATCTTGGAATTATTTGGAAGAAAATTAACACAAACTTTCGGGGGTCCCTGGTTCAGATGGGGGTCTGTATCCAAACATATCTATTTAGAGGGCCTTAAGATGAAAATGTTGGAGAACCACTGTTCTGTTTATTGTCTACACGAAATACACAGAAGACAGGGTATTTCTGCCACACTATTGACCTACAGTATTAACACCATGCCAATGGTTAAAGAAACAATGAATTACACACCAACACAACCCTGCAACATAACATGGATTTCCATTTCAAATGTGTCCACAAAGCGTCTATAAGGCATGTTATCTTGTGTAGGATAGCCTACACCAACGTTAGTGTAGTTGCATTGCAAACGCTGTTTAACCCCAACAACAAGCCTCGTTTAGCGACGCATCTACACAGTGGATGCAAATCCTCACTTATATCTCGCCCTACGGCGTGTCGCACGCCGAAAATGGCAGATCTACAAGGTCACAACGCGTTGTGGATGCGATGCGTTGAGAGCTTGCAACTCCAATACTTGTTGGACGTGCGAGGTCCGCCGAAGCATCATGTCTTAGCCATGGTTCAACCTGGTGTTTGCACTTTCTCCATCTAAACGCATACGTCTTCATAAACGTACAGATTATAAAATATAAAGTGCTTACCCCGCGGCCATGGATGTAACAAGTTGAATCGAGCGGGTCGACGTACCCGTATAATCCGTATTGTTAAATAAAAAGCATTTTAATCCGATTGGTGGCCATTTTGTCCGAATTGTCATCAAATGCTTTCAACTACGCGACCCTATCGGTTGGGAGGTGTATTTCACTCTGATACATTATCTCTCTATGAGAAAATTGCCGGCGATCGGATTAAAATGCTTTTTATTGAACAAAACTGAAGATACGGGTACTTAGACCCACTCGATTCAAATTGTACCATCCATGGCCGTGTGGTCAGCACTTTATATTTGAAATCTGAACGTTTATGTAGATGTACTGGTTGTAATGGAGAAAGTGCCAACGCTATTTCAGGTTTAAGTAGGCTAAGTTTATGTGGTGGAAAAAACATTTCCAGTCGAAACCAGTCATCAATATTGACGTAACGTTTGGCAAATGTTCACTAACATAATGGCAGCAGTCAGATACACAAATTCACACTAGATAACTTACCTTATCGACGAAATAATGTCTTGAATTGTAGAAAACAAAACGTGTTGCTTCCTTCTTCCAAACAAATTACAACCAAGGTGCTGCTCCTCTGCTGATTGCAACTTGTTTCAAAATGTGTGCAGTGTGCAATCTGCGCATGCTCACATTAAGGCACGCCCAGCCAGAGTGACGTTACTGATCAATATAAAGTGTTCTAAAATACGAATTATAAGTAAACCATACTTAAACCACAGTGCAATTAATTGTTACTAGCTCTTGGTAAGTGATCTAAAATATAAATAATAAATAGATAATACTAAACTGGTAGGCCTAGACAAGGTTCATTGTTTGAGGAGAAGAAACTCACAGCAAAGCAAAATTTAAATGTGCTGTTTGATCTGTTAAAAGACACTCTGAGAGCAGACTCACTTGTCTAGTAAGCTACAAAGCAAAGACCTGTATGATTTTTGGAAAGAGGTCTAAGTAATGAACAACAGTAAAACATCGGACCCTACCCACTAACATAGAGGGTGCAACAACAAGCAGGGGTCATCGCCATGCTGGCTTGTGGTGGACATTTTATTCAAAATTAAAAAAAATCCATGGACATTGAGCAGACAATAATATTACCAGAAACACATAAAGAGCTAACCCTGAATGACCATAACAGGTCTGTAAGAGTGTACAAATGGGGTCCATTTGGTTCCATTTGTACACTCTTACGCCATACACACAGTTAAAACAAGCGCTTTATGGCTGCCTTATGCCTTACATGAAGCATAAGGCCGTTTCAATTCATTCCCTATGGAAGTCACATGGTTTGATAAGGCTGACTTGCCTTATGGGAGGGGGGATAAAGCCAGAGAGCCGTGAGGCACGCATAAAACAGCAAACCACGTGACTTCCATAGGGAATGAATTGAAACGGCCTTATGCTTCACGTAAGGCATAAGGCAGCCATAAAGCGCTTGTTTTAACTGTGTGTATGCGGCCTCAGAGTTATGGGGGTCCTTGACAATTAGATGCTTGAGAACCACTACTAGTGGACTCCTAATGTGCCATAATGTCAAAGTAAATCAGTACCATGACATATTGTGTACGGACAAATTGATGACCCCTGACAACAATGCATGTGGCATGCATCACATCACAGCAGGACACCTCAAATTTGCAATCAATAAAATCTGCCCATTACTGGCCTTGTGTTTTACAGGTCTGTTGGGTCATGGGGTCATGGGTACAATTTGTAGCTGTCCTTAAAGACAAGGCAGGTAAACTAAACAATAGCATTGACAACAATAGACCTATCGCTCTGGCCAGCATCCTCTCCAAAGTTTAGGAAACAATCATGCGTGTGCGCCTTGAAATGTTTGTCCTGACTGCAGATAACCAGTTTGGATTTAAAGAAACACGGCACAGACTTATGCATCTTTGCACTTAAAGAACTGATTGCCAGCTACAGTAGCCATAATTCCACTGTCTTCATGCTTCATTGTCATTGATGTGTCTCAAGCTTTTGACAGGATTAACCACTAAAACATGTTTCACAAGCTGCTTGATAGAGGCACACCTAGACACATTGTACGTATACTGGTGTTTTGGTATGCAAATCAGAAAATGCAGGTCAAATGGGGTAATGTTACATCTGCCCATTTCTCAGTTAGCAATGGTGTACGCCAAGGGAGGATTTTGTCTACCGTTTTATTCAACGTTTACATGAATGATCTATCCATTGAATTAAACAAGTGCAATATGGGCTGTCTGATAGGTAACTCTATCATCAATCAGCTTATGTACGGTGTACGCTGATGACCTGGTCGTGCTAAGTCCTTACAGTGGAGGGTTACAGCAGCTATTGAAAGTTTGCTCAAAGTATGCCAATGATCATGACATAAATTATAATGCAAAAAAGAGTATGATTATGAGAAGCCATGAGGACAAGAAATCGTCTTTCCTAGCCTTTTACCTATGTGACAGTCATCTATCTGTGTGCCAGGAAATCAAGTATCTGGGACACATTGTTACTGACAATATCCAAGATGATAGAGATATGTGCCGCATACTTTATGCCCAGGCCAATATGCTGCTTTGCAGGTTCAGTGTGTGTTCTGATCCTGTCAAGTGTGCACTTTTTAAAGCATTTTGCACTCCCATGTATACAGCCTTCTTGTGGTGCACATACAAGAAGGGTAGTATGCGGAGGCTTAAGGTGGCATACAATGATGCCCTGAGGATTCTACTTAAGGTCCCTAGATGGCATAATGCCAGTCACTTATTTGTGACATGTGGTATCCACACTTGTGAGGCTCTCTTACCAAAAGTCAACTCATTGTAAGGTAACAACATCTAATAAAATAAAATGTCTATAATATCAATATAATATCTAATAAATCTAATATAATACAGTGACGTTGTTAGACCTTCAATAAAGTGAGTCCCGGGACTCACTGGTTGTCATTTGAATGAGTCCCACTAATCTTAGATTAGATGTAGGACTATTTGACAGTGCAGAAGCATAATTGCTTCGATGCCTATAACAGTAACGAGTGTCAACGAGCGTCAGCTGGACCTGCACACCTGCCCTCAGTGCTCTAATTTGAAAGTGACTGGAGTCTGTCTCATTTCTCTGCAAAAGCCCTTGAATATGATGGAATATGATTAAGGATTACTGTGATTATGGTAAGCTCACATTTCATATCACTCCTGTAACTTATTTAAAAATGATTTTTAAAAAAATAACGTAAAAAAGCAATACTAAACACAGTGCAATTAAATGTTACTAGCTCTGGGCAAGTGTTCTAAACACAAATAACAAGTAAACAATACTAATCACAGTGCAAATAAATGTTACTAGCTCTGGGCAAGTGTTCTAAACACAAATAACAAGTAAACAATACTAAACACAGTGTAATTAAATGTTGCTAGCTTTGGGCAAGTGTTCTAAACACAAATAAGAAGTAAACAATACTAATCACAGTGCAATTAAATGTTACTAGCTCTGGGCAAGTGTTCTAAACACAAATAACAAGTAAACAATACTAAACACAGTGTAATTAAATGTTACTAGCTTTGGGCAAGTGTTCTAAACACAAATAAGAAGTAAACAATACTAATCACAGTGCAATTAAATGTTACTAGCTCTGGGCAAGTGTTCTAAACACAAATAACAAGTAAACAATACTAAACACAGTGCAATTAAATGTTACTAGCTCTGGGCAAGTGTTCTAAACACAAATAACAAGTAAACAATACTAATCACAGTGCAATTAAATGTTACTAGCTCTGGGCAAGTGTTCTAAACACAAATAACAAGTAAACAATACTAATCACATTGCAATTAAATGTTACTAGCTCTGGGCAAGTGTTCTAAACACAAATAACAAGTAAACAATACTAATCACAGTGCAATTAAATGTTACTAGCTCTGGGCAAGTGTTCTAAACACAAATAACAAGTAAACAATACTAATCACAGTGCAATTAAATGTTACTAGCTCTGGGCAAGTGTTCTAAACACAAATAACAAGTAAACAATACTAATCACAGTGCAATTAAATGTTACTAGTTCTGGGAAAGTGTTCTAAAATACAAATAATAAGTAAACAACACTAAACACAGTGCATTTAAATGTTACTCGCTCTGGGCAAGTAAACAAAGATATGTTTACTCAAAACAATTAAGTAAATTATATTTTTTAGTACACGTTACTTGATTAAACCTAGTATTGTAACAAATGAGTAAAGCTAACTCATTTATCTAAGTAAAGATAGCTATTGGATTTTACAGTGTACTGTACTGTATGTTGCTTTGATAACTGTTGTCCTCCACTGCTCTGTCCTATACTGTATGTTGGTTTGATAACTGTTGTCCTCCACTGCTCTATACTGTACTGTACTGTATGTTGGTTTGATAACTGTTGTCCTCCACTGCTCTGTCCTATACTGTATGTTGGTTTGATAACTGTTGTCCTCCACTGCTCTGTCCTGTACTATACTGTATGTTGGTTTGATAACTGTTGTCCTCCACTGCTCTGTCCTGTACTATACTGTATGTTGGTTTGATAACTGTTGTCCTCCACTGTTCTGTCCTATACTGTACTGTATGTTGCTTTGATAACTGTTGTCCTCCACTGCTCTGTCCTATACTGTATGTTGGTTTGATAACTGTTGTCCTCCACTGCTCTGTCCTATACTGTATGTTGGTTTGATAACTGTTGTCCTCCACTGCTCTGTCCTGTACTATACTGTGTGTTGGTTTGATAACTGTTGTCCTCCACTGCTCTGTCCTGTACTATACTGTATGTTGGTTTGATAACTGTTGTCCTCCACTGCTCTGTCCTGTACTATACTGTATGTTGGTTTGATAACTGTTGTCCTCCACTGCTCTGTCCTGTACTATACTGTATGTTGGTTTGATAACTGTTGTCCTCCACTGCTCTGTCCTGTACTATACTGTGTGTTGGTTTGATAACTGTTGTCCTCCACTGCTCTGTTCTATACTGTATGTTGGTTTGATAACTGTTGTCCTCCACTGCTCTGTCCTATACTGTATGTTGGTTTGATAACTGTTGTCCTCCACTGCTCTGTCCTGTACTATACTGTATGTTGGTTTGATAACTGTTGTCCTCCACTGCTCTGTTCTATACTGTATGTTGGTTTGATACTGTTGTCCTCCACTGCTCTGTCCTATACTGTATGTTGGTTTGATAACTGTTGTCCTCCACTGTTCTATACTGTACTATACTGTATGTTGGTTTGATAACTGTTGTCCTCCACTGTTCTATACTGTACTGTACTGTATGTTGGTTTGATAACTGTTGTCCTCCACTGTTCTGTTCTATACTGTATGTTGGTTTGATAACTGTTGTCCTCCACTGTTCTATACTATACTGTATGTTGGTTTGATAACTGTTGTCCTCCACTGCTCTGTCCTATACTGTATGTTGGTTTGATAACTGTTGTCCTCCACTGCTCTATCCTATACTGTATGTTGGTTTGATAACGGTTGTCCTCCACTGCTCTGTCCTGTACTATACTGTATGTTGGTTTGATAACTGTTGTCCTCCACTGCTCTGTCCTATACTGTATGTTGGTTTGATAACTGTTGTCCTCCACTGCTCTGTCCTGTACTATACTGTATGTTGGTTTGATAACTGTTGTCCTCCACTGCTCTGTTCTATACTGTATGTTGGTTTGATAACTGTTGTCCTCCACTGCTCTGTCCTATACTGTATGTTGGTTTGATAACTGTTGTCCTCCACTGTTCTATACTGTACTATACTGTATGTTGGTTTGATAACTGTTGTCCTCCACTGTTCTATACTGTACTGTACTGTATGTTGGTTTGATAACTGTTGTCCTCCACTGTTCTGTTCTATACTGTATGTTGGTTTGATAACTGTTGTCCTCCACTGTTCTATACTATACTGTATGTTGGTTTGATAACTGTTGTCCTCCACTGCTCTGTCCTATACTGTATGTTGGTTTGATAACTGTTGTCCTCCACTGCTCTGTCCTGTACTATACTGTATGTTGGTTTGATAACTGTTGTCCTCCACTGTTCTATACTGTACTGTACTGTATGTTGGTTTGATAACTGTTGTCCTCCACTGTTCTGTTCTGTTCTATACTGTATGTTGGTTTGATAACTGTTGTCCTCCACTGTTCTATACTATACTGTATGTTGGTTTGATAACTGTTGTCCTCCACTGCTCTGTCCTATACTGTATGTTGGTTTGATAACTGTTGTCCTCCACTGCTCTGTCCTATACTGTATGTTGGTTTGATAACGGTTGTCCTCCACTGCTCTGTCCTGTACTATACTGTATGTTGGTTTGATAACTGTTGTCCTCCACTGCTCTGTCCTGTACTATACTTTATGTTGGTTTGATAACTGTTGTCCTCCACTGCTCTTTCCTGTACTATACTGTATGTTGGTTTGATAACTGTTGTCCTCCCCTGCTCTGTCCTGTACTATACTGTATGTTGGTTTGATAACTGTTGTCCTCCACTCTTCTATACTGTACTGTACTGTACTGTACTGTATGTTGGTTTGATAACTGTTGTCCTCCACTGCTCTGTCCTGTACTATACTGTATGTTGGTTTGATAACTGTTGTCCTCCACTCTTCTATACTGTACTGTACTGTATGTTGGTTTGATAACTGTTGTCCTCCACTGCTCTGTCCTGTACTATACTGTATGTTGGTTTGATAACTGTTGTCCTCCACTCTTCTATACTGTACTGTATGTTGGTTTGATAACTGTTGTCCTCCACTGCTCTGTCCTGTACTATACTGTATGTTTTTTGATAACTGTTGTCCTCCACTGCTCTTTCCTGTACTATACTGTATGTTGGTTTGATAACTGTTGTCCTCCATTGCTCTGTCCTGTACTATACTGTATGTTGGTTTGATAACTGTTGTCCTCCACTGCTCTGTCCTGTACTATACTGTATGTTGGTTTGATAACTGTTGTCCTCCACTGCTCTGTTCTATACTGTATGTTGGTTTGATAACTGTTGTCCTCCACTGCTCTGTCCTGTACTATACTGTATGTTGGTTTGATAACTGTTGTCCTCCACTGCTCTGTTCTATACTGTATGTTGGTTTGATAACTGTTGTCCTCCACTGTTCTATACTGTATGTTGGTTTGATAACTGTTGTCCTCCACTGTTCTGTCCTATACTGTATGTTGGATTGATAACTGTTGTCCTCCACTGTTCTATACTGTATGTTGGTTTGATAACTGTTGTCCTCCACTGTTCTGTCCTATACTGTATGTTGGATTGATAACTGTTGTCCTCCACTGTTCTATACTGTGTGTTGGTTTGATAACTGTTGTCCTCCACTCTTCTATACTGTACTGTACTGTACTGTATGTTGGTTTGATAACTGTTGTCCTCCACTGCTCTGTCCTGTACTATACTGTATGTTGGTTTGATAACTGTTGTCCTCCACTCTTCTATACTGTACTGTACTGTATGTTGGTTTGATAACTGTTGTCCTCCACTGCTCTGTCCTGTACTATACTGTATGTTGGTTTGATAACTGTTGTCCTCCACTCTTCTATACTGTACTGTATGTTGGTTTGATAACTGTTGTCCTCCACTGCTCTGTCCTGTACTATACTGTATGTTTTTTGATAACTGTTGTCCTCCACTGCTCTTTCCTGTACTATACTGTATGTTGGTTTGATAACTGTTGTCCTCCATTGCTCTGTCCTGTACTATACTGTATGTTGGTTTGATAACTGTTGTCCTCCACTGCTCTGTCCTGTACTATACTGTATGTTGGTTTGATAACTGTTGTCCTCCACTGCTCTGTTCTATACTGTATGTTGGTTTGATAACTGTTGTCCTCCACTGCTCTGTCCTGTACTATACTGTATGTTGGTTTGATAACTGTTGTCCTCCACTGCTCTGTTCTATACTTTATGTTGGTTTGATAACTTGTCAACTTGTTGTCCTCCACTGTTCTATACTGTATGTTGGTTTGATAACTGTTGTCCTCCACTGTTCTGTCCTATACTGTATGTTGGATTGATAACTGTTGTCCTCCACTGTTCTATACTGTATGTTGGTTTGATAACTGTTGTCCTCCACTGTTCTCTATACTGTATGTTGGATTGATAACTGTTGTCCTCCACTGTTCTATACTATACTATAGGACTATGACACCCCAAGACTTTGGCTACCCCCCCTAAATGACATGCGTTGAGTTTGGATATGCACGAATTTTTCAAATCCAACAATGGGAAGTGCCTTATAATTCTATTTCCGGTCACTTCCGGTGTCATTTTATTAGGGTTATTGGTATTTTTTAGCTACAAAGTATTTTTTCCCAGAAAGAACTTATAAATTAATGCCTGCCCACGAAACAGCAACCCTTAATACCTTATAGTGATTTTAGGAAAAATCGTTGACTTCTAACCCCTGTAACATCGCGTAGGAATGTCGCACAGAAATGAACCATATGTCAGCCTGTTTGTCTTGAGGAGCTCTACAAATTTCTAAAATATGGGACCACAAAGACCCTCCTAGGAGAAGTTTTTTTTCAAAGATTAACTTTCAACATGGTGCTAGGAGTTAAGCCTCTATGTACCTTGTTGAAACTGGCAATCTCAGGCAAAAAGTGTCGTACAGAAATGAGACACATATACACGTGTTCGTCTCGGCGAGCTGTACAACACGTCGTGTTATTGCGTGAAAAAAGTTGAAATTAGACCCCAGCCAGTTAAGGAGAACGGTAAGGCCGTGTGCAAGGAGACTTATACCAGCGTTCGGGGCGGCGTGCTGATGCTAATACTGGTGTCCAATTTTGTTTTTACTATTTTTGAACAGTTTCTCTATTATCTCAGCCACTAGGGGGCGAAAACACAATCGGATAACGGATTCCGTATCTGCTAATCAGCCCTAACGCGCCAATACAAGTTTCCTCACACACGGACAAGTGGTTGCAAAAGCTAGGGTTTACGGGCTTTCTTGATTATCTAGGCCACTAGGGGGCGATAACACAATCGGACAATGGATTGTTGTTCAGCTTTTCAGCGCGAACGCGCCAATATAAGTTTCCTCACACATGGACATGTGGTTGTGAAAACTTTGTAAAACATAACAGATCTACAACTTATGTAGTCAAACATGCCCAAAAGACCCCCAAACTTCGCCTACCCCCCCAAAATAGGGCACTGTGAACAACGTTTTCATTGGACAATATTCTCTATAATGCTTAGAAAGACCCTAAACCCGGACCCCTGAAACACTAAGAAAACACATATTGCACCAAAGCGTCAAATACTTTTGGCCCTAGATGTGTGTTTTAGAGCCCGACATTGTCATGAGTGGTACCATTGGAATCGCAAAAGGGTCTAGTTTACTCAAACACTTTCATCTCGCTGAACAACCCAATAGTCCAGGAGTTAGAGTCTGTATATATGATATGACATCATTTTTACATTTATAGGCTTAGAAAAGTTATTTTAGGGTTGGTTTCTTGTGTGGTCATCCATTTGAAAAACAGTTGACGTGACCTTGTAGGCCTTGCACTTAAGAATTTTTTGAGATGTGAATCAAGTGAAATCGTTCTTTTTTTCACATAGATATTGATTTTCAAAACATTAAATAATGTCATTTCGAGAAAATACAGTGTCTTTCAAATGGCCGCGTCGGCCGTTCAACTGACCATATCTCCGGTTTGACAGGGTCTGGTGCCAAGGCGCAGATACTGGAGTAAACTAGACGTTGCCCCGCATCTTATGCTTACCTTACTCCCCTCTGTACATCATGGTTTAGCCACAAGGTGGCGCTGTGTTTTCTCAAAAAACTGATGTTTTTGACCGGAAAAAAAAATTAAATACCTAGATTTTGAAAAACATCCTACCTGACTAATTGAAGGACGCTGAGTTGAATGGTGCTGGTCCCGAATTTTTAAAATGTCGGGAAAGTGGTCAAATCAGCCCGAGAAAGTCATGGACACGCCCCCTTTTCTTTCTTTTTTTTTAAAATCAACTCATAGCTAATCTGACTTACTTTTTTGCGCTGAGTTGAATGGTGCTATTCCTGAATCTTTAAAATGTCGGGAAAGTGGTCAAATCAGCCCGAGAAAGTCATGGACACGCCCCCTCGAGACTTAGTAAATTCTTTCTTCTTTTTTTTCCAAAAAAATCGGGAACCATCCTACCAGATTAATTGAAGGACGCTGAGTCGTCTGGTGCTAGTCCCGACTTTTTAAAATGCTGGGAAATGGGTGAAATGGCTGTTCAAAGTCAAAATTTCAAAGAGTTTTTAAAAAATCGGGAACCATCCTACCAGACTGATTGAAGGACGCTGAGTCGTCTGGTGCTAGTCCCGACTTTTTAAAATGCTGGGAAATGGGTGAAATGGCTGTTCAAAGTCAAAGATTTCAAAGAGTTTTTAAAAATCGGGAACCATCCAACCAGACTGATTGAAGGACGCTGAGTCGTCTGGTGCTAGTCCCGACTTTTTAAAATAATGGGAAAGGGGTGAAATGGCTGTTCAAAGTCGAAAATTTCAAAGAGTTTTAAACAAATCAGGAACCATCCTACCTGACTAATTGAAGGACGCTGAGTCGTCTGGTGCTAGTCCCGACTTTTTAAAATGTCGGGAAAGTGGTGAAATCAGCCCGAGAAAGTCATGGACACGCCCCCTTTTTTTTTTTTTTTTTTTTATCAAATAATAGCTATTCTGACTTACTTTTTTTGCGCTGAGTTGAATGGTGCTATTCCTGAATCTTTAAAATGTCGGGAAAGTGGTCAAATCAGCCCGAGAAAGTCATGGACACGCCCCCTTTTTTTTTTTTTTTTTATCAAATCATAGCTAATCTGACTTACTTTTTTGCGCTGAGTTGAATGGTGCTATTCCTGAATCTTTAAAATGTCGGGAAAGTGGTCAAATCAGCCCGAGAAAGTCATGGACACGCCCCCTCGAGACTTAGTAAATTCTTTCTTCTTTTTTTTTCAAAAAAATCGGGAACCATCCTACCAGATTAATTGAAGGACGCTGAGTCGTCTGGTGCTAGTCCCGACTTTTTAAAATGCTGGGAAATGGGTGAAATGGCTGTTCAAAGTCAAAAATTTCAAAGAGTTTTTAAAAAATCGGGAACCATCCAACCAGACTGATTGAAGGACGCTGAGTCGTCTGGTGCTAGTCCCGACTTTTTAAAATGTCGGGAAAGTGGTCAAATCAGCCCGAGAAAGTCATGGACACGCCCCCTTTTCTTTCTTTTTTTTAAAAATCAAATCATAGCTATTCTGACTTACTTTTTTTGCGCTGAGTTGAATGGTGCTATTCCTGAATCTTTAAAATTTCGGGAAAGTGGTCAAATCAGCCCGAGAAAGTCATGGACACGCCCCCTTTTCTTTCTTTTTTTTTAAAATCAAATCATAGCTATTCTGACTTACTTTTTTGCGCTGAGTTGAATGGTGCTATTCCTGAATCTTTAAAATGTCGGGAAAGTGGTCAAATCAGCCCGAGAAAGTCATGGACACGCCCCCTTTTTTTTTTTTTTTTTTTTTTAATCAAATCATAGCTATTCTGACTTACTTTTTTGCGCTGAGTTGAATGGTGCTATTCCTGAATCTTTAAAATGTCGGGAAAGTGGTCAAATCAGCCCAAGAAAGTCATGGACACGCCCCCTCGAGACTTAGTAAATTCTTTCTTCTTTTTTTTTCAAAAAAATCGGGAACCATCCTACCAGACTGATTGAAGGACGCTGAGTCGTCTGGTGCTAGTCCCGACTTTTTAAAATGTCGGGAAAGTGGTCAAATCAGCCCGAGAAAGTCATGGACACGCCCCCTTTTTTTTTTTTTTTTTTTATCAAATCATAGCTAATCTGACTTACTTTTTTGCGCTGAGTTGAATGGTGCTATTCCTGAATCTTTAAAATGTCGGGAAAGTGGTCAAATCAGCCCGAGAAAGTCATGGACACGCCCCCTCGAGACTTAGTAAATTCTTTCTTCTTTTTTTTTCAAAAAAATCGGGAACCATCCTACCAGATTAATTGAAGGACGCTGAGTCGTCTGGTGCTAGTCCCGACTTTTTAAAATGCTGGGAAATGGGTGAAATGGCTGTTCAAAGTCAAAAATTTCAAAGAGTTTTTAAAAAATCGGGAACCATCCAACCAGACTGATTGAAGGACGCTGAGTCGTCTGGTGCTAGTCCCGACTTTTTAAAATGTCGGGAAAGTGGTCAAATCAGCCCGTGAAAGTCATGGACACGCCCCCTCCTTTTTTTTTTTAATCAAATCATAGCTAATCTGACTTACTTTTTTGCGCTGAGTTGAATGGTGCTATTCCTGAATCTTTAAAATGTCGGGAAAGTGGTCAAATCAGCCCGAGAAAGTCATGGACACGCCCCCTCGAGACTTAGTAAATTCTTTCTTCTTTTTTTTTCAAAAAAATCGGGAACCATCCTACCAGATTAATTGAAGGACGCTGAGTCGTCTGGTGCTAGTCCCGACTTTTTAAAATGCTGGGAAATGGGTGAAATGGCTGTTCAAAGTCAAAAATTTCAAAGAGTTTTTAAAAAATCGGGAACCATCCAACCAGACTGATTGAAGGACGCTGAGTCGTCTGGTGCTAGTCCCGACTTTTTAAAATGTCGGGAAAGTGGTCAAATCAGCCCGAGAAAGTCATGGACACGCCCCCTTTTCTTTCTTTTTTTTTAAAATCAAATCATAGCTATTCTGACTTACTTTTTTTGCGCTGAGTTGAATGGTGCTATTCCTGAATCTTTAAAATTTCGGGAAAGTGGTCAAATCAGCCCGAGAAAGTCATGGACACGCCCCCTTTTCTTTCTTTTTTTTTAAAATCAAATCATAGCTATTCTGACTTACTTTTTTGCGCTGAGTTGAATGGTGCTATTCCTGAATCTTTAAAATGTCGGGAAAGTGGTCAAATCAGCCCGAGAAAGTCATGGACACGCCCCCTTTTTTTTTTTTTTTTTTTTTTAATCAAATCATAGCTATTCTGACTTACTTTTTTGCGCTGAGTTGAATGGTGCTATTCCTGAATCTTTAAAATGTCGGGAAAGTGGTCAAATCAGCCCAAGAAAGTCATGGACACGCCCCCTCGAGACTTAGTAAATTCTTTCTTCTTTTTTTTTCAAAAAAATCGGGAACCATCCTACCAGACTGATTGAAGGACGCTGAGTCGTCTGGTGCTAGTCCCGACTTTTTAAAATGTCGGGAAAGTGGTCAAATCAGCCCGAGAAAGTCATGGACACGCCCCCTTTTCTTTCTTTTTTTTTAAAATCAAATCATAGCTATTCTGACTTACTTTTTTTGCGCTGAGTTGAATGGTGCTATTCCTGAATCTTTAAAATTTCGGGAAAGTGGTCAAATCAGCCCGAGAAAGTCATGGACACGCCCCCTTTTCTTTCTTTTTTTTAAAAATCAAATCATAGTTAATCTGACTTACTTTTTTGCGCTGAGTTGAATGGTGCTATTCCTGAATCTTTAAAATGTCGGGAAAGTGGTCAAATCAGCCCGAGAAAGTCATGGACACGCCCCCTTTTTTTTTTTTTTTTTTTTTAATCAAATCATAGCTATTCTGACTTACTTTTTTGCGCTGAGTTGAATGGTGCTATTCCTGAATCTTTAAAATGTCGGGAAAGTGGTCAAATCAGCCCAAGAAAGTCATGGACACGCCCCCTCGAGACTTAGTAAATTCTTTCTTCTTTTTTTTTCAAAAAAATCGGGAACCATCCTACCAGACTGATTGAAGGACGCTGAGTCGTCTGGTGCTAGTCCCGACTTTTTAAAATGTCGGGAAAGTGGTCAAATCAGCCCGAGAAAGTCATGGACACGCCCCCTTTTTTTTTTTTTTTTTTTATCAAATCATAGCTAATCTGACTTACTTTTTTGCGCTGAGTTGAATGGTGCTATTCCTGAATCTTTAAAATGTCGGGAAAGTGGTCAAATCAGCCCGAGAAAGTCATGGACACGCCCCCTCGAGACTTAGTAAATTCTTTCTTCTTTTTTTTTCAAAAAAATCGGGAACCATCCTACCAGATTAATTGAAGGACGCTGAGTCGTCTGGTGCTAGTCCCGACTTTTTAAAATGCTGGGAAATGGGTGAAATGGCTGTTCAAAGTCAAAAATTTCAAAGAGTTTTTAAAAAATCGGGAACCATCCAACCAGACTGATTGAAGGACGCTGAGTCGTCTGGTGCTAGTCCCGACTTTTTAAAATGTCGGGAAAGTGGTCAAATCAGCCCGAGAAAGTCATGGACACGCCCCCTCCTTTTTTTTTTTAATCAAATCATAGCTAATCTGACTTACTTTTTTGCGCTGAGTTGAATGGTGCTATTCCTGAATCTTTAAAATGTCGGGAAAGTGGTCAAATCAGCCCGAGAAAGTCATGGACACGCCCCCTCGAGACTTAGTAAATTCTTTCTTCTTTTTTTTTCAAAAAAATCGGGAACCATCCTACCAGATTAATTGAAGGACGCTGAGTCGTCTGGTGCTAGTCCCGACTTTTTAAAATGCTGGGAAATGGGTGAAATGGCTGTTCAAAGTCAAAAATTTCAAAGAGTTTTTAAAAAATCGGGAACCATCCAACCAGACTGATTGAAGGACGCTGAGTCGTCTGGTGCTAGTCCCGACTTTTTAAAATGTCGGGAAAGTGGTCAAATCAGCCCGAGAAAGTCATGGACACGCCCCCTTTTCTTTCTTTTTTTTTAAAATCAAATCATAGCTATTCTGACTTACTTTTTTTGCGCTGAGTTGAATGGTGCTATTCCTGAATCTTTAAAATTTCGGGAAAGTGGTCAAATCAGCCCGAGAAAGTCATGGACACGCCCCCTTTTCTTTCTTTTTTTTTAAAATCAAATCATAGCTATTCTGACTTACTTTTTTGCGCTGAGTTGAATGGTGCTATTCCTGAATCTTTAAAATGTCGGGAAAGTGGTCAAATCAGCCCGAGAAAGTCATGGACACGCCCCCTTTTTTTTTTTTTTTTTTTTTTAATCAAATCATAGCTATTCTGACTTACTTTTTTGCGCTGAGTTGAATGGTGCTATTCCTGAATCTTTAAAATGTCGGGAAAGTGGTCAAATCAGCCCAAGAAAGTCATGGACACGCCCCCTCGAGACTTAGTAAATTCTTTCTTCTTTTTTTTTCAAAAAAATCGGGAACCATCCTACCAGACTGATTGAAGGACGCTGAGTCGTCTGGTGCTAGTCCCGACTTTTTAAAATGTCGGGAAAGTGGTCAAATCAGCCCGAGAAAGTCATGGACACGCCCCCTTTTCTTTCTTTTTTTTTAAAATCAAATCATAGCTATTCTGACTTACTTTTTTTGCGCTGAGTTGAATGGTGCTATTCCTGAATCTTTAAAATTTCGGGAAAGTGGTCAAATCAGCCCGAGAAAGTCATGGACACGCCCCCTTTTCTTTCTTTTTTTTAAAAATCAAATCATAGTTAATCTGACTTACTTTTTTGCGCTGAGTTGAATGGTGCTATTCCTGAATCTTTAAAATGTCGGGAAAGTGGTCAAATCAGCCCGAGAAAGTCATGGACACGCCCCCTTTTTTTTTTTTTTTTTTTTAATCAAATCATAGCTATTCTGACTTACTTTTTTGCGCTGAGTTGAATGGTGCTATTCCTGAATCTTTAAAATGTCGGGAAAGTGGTCAAATCAGCCCAAGAAAGTCATGGACACGCCCCCTCGAGACTTAGTAAATTCTTTCTTCTTTTTTTTTCAAAAAAATCGGGAACCATCCTACCAGACTGATTGAAGGACGCTGAGTCGTCTGGTGCTAGTCCCGACTTTTTAAAATGTCGGGAAAGTGGTCAAATCAGCCCGAGAAAGTCATGGACACGCCCCCTTTTCTTTCTTTTTTTTTAAAATCAAATCATAGCTATTCTGACTTACTTTTTTTGCGCTGAGTTGAATGGTGCTATTCCTGAATCTTTAAAATTTCGGGAAAGTGGTCAAATCAGCCCGAGAAAGTCATGGACACGCCCCCTTTTCTTTCTTTTTTTTAAAAATCAAATCATAGTTAATCTGACTTACTTTTTTGCGCTGAGTTGAATGGTGCTATTCCTGAATCTTTAAAATGTCGGGAAAGTGGTCAAATCAGCCCGAGAAAGTCATGGACACGCCCCCTTTTTTTTTTTTTTTTTTTTAATCAAATCATAGCTATTCTGACTTACTTTTTTGCGCTGAGTTGAATGGTGCTATTCCTGAATCTTTAAAATGTCGGGAAAGTGGTCAAATCAGCCCAAGAAAGTCATGGACACGCCCCCTCGAGACTTAGTAAATTCTTTCTTCTTTTTTTTTCAAAAAAATCGGGAACCATCCTACCAGACTGATTGAAGGACGCTGAGTCGTCTGGTGCTAGTCCCGACTTTTTAAAATGTCGGGAAAGTGGTCAAATCAGCCCGAGAAAGTCATGGACACGCCCCCTTTTCTTTCTTTTTTTTAAAAATCAAATCATAGCTATTCTGACTTACTTTTTTTGCGCTGAGTTGAATGGTGCTATTCCTGAATCTTTAAAATGTCGGGAAAGTGGTCAAATCAGCCCGAGAAAGTCATGGACACGCCCCCTTTTTTTTTTTTTTTTTTTTAATCAAATCATAGCTATTCTGACTTACTTTTTTGCGCTGAGTTGAATGGTGCTATTCCTGAATCTTTAAAATGTCGGGAAAGTGGTCAAATCAGCCCAAGAAAGTCATGGACACGCCCCCTCGAGACTTAGTAAATTCTTTCTTCTTTTTTTTTCAAAAAAATCGGGAACCATCCTACCAGACTGATTGAAGGACGCTGAGTCGTCTGGTGCTAGTCCCGACTTTTTAAAATGTCGGGAAAGTGGTCAAATCAGCCCGAGAAAGTCATGGACACGCCCCCTTTTCTTTCTTTTTTTTTAAAATCAAATCATAGCTATTCTGACTTACTTTTTTTGCGCTGAGTTGAATGGTGCTATTCCTGAATCTTTAAAATTTCGGGAAAGTGGTCAAATCAGCCCGAGAAAGTCATGGACACGCCCCCTTTTCTTTCTTTTTTTTAAAAATCAAATCATAGTTAATCTGACTTACTTTTTTGCGCTGAGTTGAATGGTGCTATTCCTGAATCTTTAAAATGTCGGGAAAGTGGTCAAATCAGCCCGAGAAAGTCATGGACACGCCCCCTTTTTTTTTTTTTTTTTTTTTAATCAAATCATAGCTATTCTGACTTACTTTTTTGCGCTGAGTTGAATGGTGCTATTCCTGAATCTTTAAAATGTCGGGAAAGTGGTCAAATCAGCCCAAGAAAGTCATGGACACGCCCCCTCGAGACTTAGTAAATTCTTTCTTCTTTTTTTTTCAAAAAAATCGGGAACCATCCTACCAGACTGATTGAAGGACGCTGAGTCGTCTGGTGCTAGTCCCGACTTTTTAAAATGTCGGGAAAGTGGTCAAATCAGCCCGAGAAAGTCATGGACACGCCCCCTTTTCTTTCTTTTTTTTAAAAATCAAATCATAGCTATTCTGACTTACTTTTTTTGCGCTGAGTTGAATGGTGCTATTCCTGAATCTTTAAAATGTCGGGAAAGTGGTCAAATCAGCCCGAGAAAGTCATGGACACGCCCCCTTTTTTTTTTTTTTTTTTTTAATCAAATCATAGCTATTCTGACTTACTTTTTTGCGCTGAGTTGAATGGTGCTATTCCTGAATCTTTAAAATGTCGGGAAAGTGGTCAAATCAGCCCAAGAAAGTCATGGACACGCCCCCTCGAGACTTAGTAAATTCTTTCTTCTTTTTTTTTCAAAAAAATCGGGAACCATCCTACCAGACTGATTGAAGGACGCTGAGTCGTCTGGTGCTAGTCCCGACTTTTTAAAATGTCGGGAAAGTGGTCAAATCAGCCCGAGAAAGTCATGGACACGCCCCCTTTTCTTTCTTTTTTTTTAAAATCAAATCATAGCTATTCTGACTTACTTTTTTTGCGCTGAGTTGAATGGTGCTATTCCTGAATCTTTAAAATTTCGGGAAAGTGGTCAAATCAGCCCGAGAAAGTCATGGACACGCCCCCTTTTCTTTCTTTTTTTTAAAAATCAAATCATAGTTAATCTGACTTACTTTTTTGCGCTGAGTTGAATGGTGCTATTCCTGAATCTTTAAAATGTCGGGAAAGTGGTCAAATCAGCCCGAGAAAGTCATGGACACGCCCCCTTTTTTTTTTTTTTTTTTTTAATCAAATCATAGCTATTCTGACTTACTTTTTTGCGCTGAGTTGAATGGTGCTATTCCTGAATCTTTAAAATGTCGGGAAAGTGGTCAAATCAGCCCAAGAAAGTCATGGACACGCCCCCTCGAGACTTAGTAAATTCTTTCTTCTTTTTTTTTCAAAAAAATCGGGAACCATCCTACCAGACTGATTGAAGGACGCTGAGTCGTCTGGTGCTAGTCCCGACTTTTTAAAATGTCGGGAAAGTGGTCAAATCAGCCCGAGAAAGTCATGGACACGCCCCCTTTTCTTTCTTTTTTTTTAAAATCAAATCATAGCTATTCTGACTTACTTTTTTTGCGCTGAGTTGAATGGTGCTATTCCTGAATCTTTAAAATTTCGGGAAAGTGGTCAAATCAGCCCGAGAAAGTCATGGACACGCCCCCTTTTCTTTCTTTTTTTTAAAAATCAAATCATAGTTAATCTGACTTACTTTTTTGCGCTGAGTTGAATGGTGCTATTCCTGAATCTTTAAAATGTCGGGAAAGTGGTCAAATCAGCCCGAGAAAGTCATGGACACGCCCCCTTTTTTTTTTTTTTTTTTTTTAATCAAATCATAGCTATTCTGACTTACTTTTTTGCGCTGAGTTGAATGGTGCTATTCCTGAATCTTTAAAATGTCGGGAAAGTGGTCAAATCAGCCCAAGAAAGTCATGGACACGCCCCCTCGAGACTTAGTAAATTCTTTCTTCTTTTTTTTTCAAAAAAATCGGGAACCATCCTACCAGACTGATTGAAGGACGCTGAGTCGTCTGGTGCTAGTCCCGACTTTTTAAAATGTCGGGAAAGTGGTCAAATCAGCCCGAGAAAGTCATGGACACGCCCCCTTTTCTTTCTTTTTTTTAAAAATCAAATCATAGCTATTCTGACTTACTTTTTTTGCGCTGAGTTGAATGGTGCTATTCCTGAATCTTTAAAATGTCGGGAAAGTGGTCAAATCAGCCCGAGAAAGTCATGGACACGCCCCCTTTTTTTTTTTTTTTTTTTTAATCAAATCATAGCTATTCTGACTTACTTTTTTGCGCTGAGTTGAATGGTGCTATTCCTGAATCTTTAAAATGTCGGGAAAGTGGTCAAATCAGCCCAAGAAAGTCATGGACACGCCCCCTCGAGACTTAGTAAATTCTTTCTTCTTTTTTTTTCAAAAAAATCGGGAACCATCCTACCAGACTGATTGAAGGACGCTGAGTCGTCTGGTGCTAGTCCCGACTTTTTAAAATGTCGGGAAAGTGGTCAAATCAGCCCGAGAAAGTCATGGACACGCCCCCTTTTCTTTCTTTTTTTTTAAAATCAAATCATAGCTATTCTGACTTACTTTTTTTGCGCTGAGTTGAATGGTGCTATTCCTGAATCTTTAAAATTTCGGGAAAGTGGTCAAATCAGCCCGAGAAAGTCATGGACACGCCCCCTTTTCTTTCTTTTTTTTAAAAATCAAATCATAGTTAATCTGACTTACTTTTTTGCGCTGAGTTGAATGGTGCTATTCCTGAATCTTTAAAATGTCGGGAAAGTGGTCAAATCAGCCCGAGAAAGTCATGGACACGCCCCCTTTTTTTTTTTTTTTTTTTTTAATCAAATCATAGCTATTCTGACTTACTTTTTTGCGCTGAGTTGAATGGTGCTATTCCTGAATCTTTAAAATGTCGGGAAAGTGGTCAAATCAGCCCAAGAAAGTCATGGACACGCCCCCTCGAGACTTAGTAAATTCTTTCTTCTTTTTTTTTCAAAAAAATCGGGAACCATCCTACCAGACTGATTGAAGGACGCTGAGTCGTCTGGTGCTAGTCCCGACTTTTTAAAATGTCGGGAAAGTGGTCAAATCAGCCCGAGAAAGTCATGGACACGCCCCCTTTTCTTTCTTTTTTTTAAAAATCAAATCATAGCTATTCTGACTTACTTTTTTTGCGCTGAGTTGAATGGTGCTATTCCTGAATCTTTAAAATGTCGGGAAAGTGGTCAAATCAGCCCGAGAAAGTCATGGACACGCCCCCTTTTTTTTTTTTTTTTTTTTTAATCAAATCATAGCTATTCTGACTTACTTTTTTGCGCTGAGTTGAATGGTGCTATTCCTGAATCTTTAAAATGTCGGGAAAGTGGTCAAATCAGCCCAAGAAAGTCATGGACACGCCCCCTCGAGACTTAGTAAATTCTTTCTTCTTTTTTTTTCAAAAAAATCGGGAACCATCCTACCAGACTGATTGAAGGACGCTGAGTCGTCTGGTGCTAGTCCCGACTTTTTAAAATGTCGGGAAAGTGGTCAAATCAGCCCGAGAAAGTCATGGACACGCCCCCTTTTCTTTCTTTTTTTTAAAATCAAATCATAGCTATTCTGACTTACTTTTTTTGCGCTGAGTTGAATGGTGCTATTCCTGAATCTTAAAAATTTCGGGAAAGTGGTCAAATCAGCCCGAGAAAGTCATGGACACGCCCCCTTTTCTTTCTTTTTTTAAAAAATCAAATTATAGTTAATCTGACTTACTTTTTTGCGCTGAGTTGAATGGTGCTATTCCTGAATCTTTAAAATGTCGGGAAAGTGGTCAAATCAGCCCGAGAAAGTCATGGACACGCCCCCTTTTTTTTTTTTTTTTTTTTTAATCAAATCATAGCTATTCTGACTTACTTTTTTGCGCTGAGTTGAATGGTGCTATTCCTGAATCTTTAAAATGTCGGGAAAGTGGTCAAATCAGCCCAAGAAAGTCATGGACACGCCCCCTCGAGACTTAGTAAATTCTTTCTTCTTTTTTTTTCAAAAAAATCGGGAACCATCCTACCAGACTGATTGAAGGACGCTGAGTCGTCTGGTGCTAGTCCCGACTTTTTAAAATGTCGGGAAAGTGGTCAAATCAGCCCGAGAAAGTCATGGACACGCCCCCTTTTCTTTCTTTTTTTTTAAAATCAAATCATAGCTATTCTGACTTACTTTTTTTGCGCTGAGTTGAATGGTGCTATTCCTGAATCTTTAAAATGTCGGGAAAGTGGTCAAATCAGCCCGAGAAAGTCATGGACACGCCCCCTTTTTTTTTTTTTTTTTTTTAATCAAATCATAGCTATTCTGACTTACTTTTTTGCGCTGAGTTGAATGGTGCTATTCCTGAATCTTTAAAATGTCGGGAAAGTGGTCAAATCAGCCCAAGAAAGTCATGGACACGCCCCCTCGAGACTTAGTAAATTCTTTCTTCTTTTTTTTTCAAAAAAATCGGGAACCATCCTACCAGACTGATTGAAGGACGCTGAGTCGTCTGGTGCTAGTCCCGACTTTTTAAAATGTCGGGAAAGTGGTCAAATCAGCCCGAGAAAGTCATGGACACGCCCCCTTTTCTTTCTTTTTTTTTAAAATCAAATCATAGCTATTCTGACTTACTTTTTTTGCGCTGAGTTGAATGGTGCTATTCCTGAATCTTTAAAATTTCGGGAAAGTGGTCAAATCAGCCCGAGAAAGTCATGGACACGCCCCCTTTTCTTTCTTTTTTTTAAAAATCAAATCATAGTTAATCTGACTTACTTTTTTGCGCTGAGTTGAATGGTGCTATTCCTGAATCTTTAAAATGTCGGGAAAGTGGTCAAATCAGCCCGAGAAAGTCATAGACACGCCCCCTTTTTTTTTTTTTTTTTTTTTTAATCAAATCATAGCTATTCTGACTTACTTTTTTGCGCTGAGTTGAATGGTGCTATTCCTGAATCTTTAAAATGTCGGGAAAGTGGTCAAATCAGCCCAAGAAAGTCATGGACACGCCCCCTCGAGACTTAGTAAATTCTTTCTTCTTTTTTTTTCAAAAAAATCGGGAACCATCCTACCAGACTGATTGAAGGACGCTGAGTCGTCTGGTGCTAGTCCCGACTTTTTAAAATGTCGGGAAAGTGGTCAAATCAGCCCGAGAAAGTCATGGACACGCCCCCTTTTCTTTCTTTTTTTTTAAAATCAAATCATAGCTATTCTGACTTACTTTTTTTGCGCTGAGTTGAATGGTGCTATTCCTGAATCTTTAAAATGTCGGGAAAGTGGTCAAATCAGCCCGAGAAAGTCATGGACACGCCCCCTTTTTTTTTTTTTTTTTTTTAATCAAATCATAGCTATTCTGACTTACTTTTTTGCGCTGAGTTGAATGGTGCTATTCCTGAATCTTTAAAATGTCGGGAAAGTGGTCAAATCAGCCCAAGAAAGTCATGGACACGCCCCCTCGAGACTTAGTAAATTCTTTCTTCTTTTTTTTTCAAAAAAATCGGGAACCATCCTACCAGACTGATTGAAGGACGCTGAGTCGTCTGGTGCTAGTCCCGACTTTTTAAAATGTCGGGAAAGTGGTCAAATCAGCCCGAGAAAGTCATGGACACGCCCCCTTTTCTTTCTTTTTTTTAAAATCAAATCATAGCTATTCTGACTTACTTTTTTTGCGCTGAGTTGAATGGTGCTATTCCTGAATCTTAAAAATTTCGGGAAAGTGGTCAAATCAGCCCGAGAAAGTCATGGACACGCCCCCTTTTCTTTCTTTTTTTTAAAAATCAAATTATAGTTAATCTGACTTACTTTTTTGCGCTGAGTTGAATGGTGCTATTCCTGAATCTTTAAAATGTCGGGAAAGTGGTCAAATCAGCCCGAGAAAGTCATGGACACGCCCCCTTTTTTTTTTTTTTTTTTTTTAATCAAATCATAGCTATTCTGACTTACTTTTTTGCGCTGAGTTGAATGGTGCTATTCCTGAATCTTTAAAATGTCGGGAAAGTGGTCAAATCAGCCCAAGAAAGTCATGGACACGCCCCCTCGAGACTTAGTAAATTCTTTCTTCTTTTTTTTTCAAAAAAATCGGGAACCATCCTACCAGACTGATTGAAGGACGCTGAGTCGTCTGGTGCTAGTCCCGACTTTTTAAAATGTCGGGAAAGTGGTCAAATCAGCCCGAGAAAGTCATGGACACGCCCCCTTTTCTTTCTTTTTTTTAAAAATCAAATCATAGCTATTCTGACTTACTTTTTTTGCGCTGAGTTGAATGGTGCTATTCCTGAATCTTTAAAATTTCGGGAAAGTGGTCAAATCAGCCCGAGAAAGTCATGGACACGCCCCCTTTTCTTTCTTTTTTTTAAAAATCAAATCATAGTTAATCTGACTTACTTTTTTGCGCTGAGTTGAATGGTGCTATTCCTGAATCTTTAAAATGTCGGGAAAGTGGTCAAATCAGCCCGAGAAAGTCATGGACACGCCCCCTTTTTTTATTTTTTTAAATCAAATCATAGCTATTCTGACTTCCTTTTTTGCGCTGAGTTGAATGGTGCTATTCCTGAATCTTTAAAATGTCGGGAAAGTGGTCAAATCAGCCCGAGAAAGTCATGGACACGCCCCCTTTTTTTATTTTTTTAAATCAAATCATAGCTATTCTGACTTCCTTTTTTGCGCTGAGTTGAATGGTGCTATTCCTGAATCTTTAAAATGTCGGGAAAGTGGTCAAATCAGCCCGAGAAAGTCATGGACACGCCCTCTTTTTTTTTCTTTTTTTTTTAATCAAATCATAGCTAATCTGACTTACTTTTTTGCGCTGAGTTGAATGGTGCTATTCCTGAATCTTTAAAATGTCGGGAAAGTGGTCAAATCAGCCCAAGAAAGTCATGGACACGCCCCCTCGAGACTTAGTAAATTCTTTCTTCTTTTTTTTTCAAAAAAATCGGGAACCATCCTAACAGACTGATTGAAGGACGCTGAGTCGTCTGATGCTAGTCCCGACTTTTTAAAATGTCGGGAAAGTGGTCAAATCAGCCCGAGAAAGTCATG